>NC_132883.1:24512311-24818883 GCF_030463535.1 Salminus brasiliensis | reverse complement strand
TGTGTGGATTCTGGGTGGCTATGTTCTGTTGGGGTTGAAGGGATATGTTTGGAGAGTAATTCTAAAAACTCGCCATACTGTTGTCTTTTATTGTGAGATCTTGTGCTTTGCAGGAGATCTCACAATAAGAAAAATCTCATAAAAACGAGAGGAGCTATATTTAAGTTTGTGCACAGAATCAATAAAAGCCAAATTAATTGGGGTTGTAAAAAGATAAGGGTAAAAGCTGAAAAGAATTCTGTTATTGTCTCAGAAAAATGTGTGCATTTGTGGGAGGTTGCAAATTTAAGGGAAGACACAGTATGGGGGCCCCCGGAGAGAAGAAAAAGAGGAGTAAATGTTACATGTTGTATGTCTAGTCTGAGATTTTGTTTTAATGGCCAATAAAAGATAAATGGATCCATTCGATAGAGTTATGTGATAATGAGTGTAGAAAAGCAGTAGGAAATCTATGAAATAAATAGGTTTTGTAGATATGTGGGTTGGAATGAAGTATAGGAAAATTAATGAGCCCTGACTGGGCATCAGAGAGGGAGATAGGTAAAGGAACAGTTTCATAAACCACTAAAGCAGCCCATACTGGCACCAGGTCACGTGTAGTACAAGAATACTGTTAATAAGTCCTGTGGTTGTTGTATGGATACTGGAATGTGGGTTTTATAGTGTAAGTCCAACCTACCAACCTGAGAAAGAGATTTGACTAGGTTCAAATAGTTATACATAGAAGATGTGTTTATATCTTGTGTAGGTAATTCTTTGTATGAATAACATAAGCATTATTGTTAAGCACTGTAGGAAAGTAATCTCTGGTATTTCTGTTCTATCCTGGCAGAAAGGGAATCTATCCACCTGTACATACTAGCATATAAATAGGTTCTGCACAGATGCTTTTGGTTGAACTTTCACCACTGGAAAGGGGAGCCTCATGTATGCAAGCATACACATACACTAAGGTTTAAGGTTGGTAGAGAGTTAAATCATTTTTAAACACACATGGTTAAAGATTCTCTCACTTGATTAGCTTAAGATTAGATCTGAATTACAAGTAATCTGGTTTGATTCTCCTTTCTCTTTTATGGGATGTGAGAGGAGACAGAAAGAAGGACCTAAGGAGGGGCAACTGGTGAGTGACGTGCCAGAAACGTCACATGGACTGAGTGGAAGAAGCTGTGCTGACTTCCGATCAGGCTAGTGTGCTTATCCACAGATCACTTCCCTGTATACACCTGCATTCTAAACAAATGTGTATTCATATTTATAGTGCTATTAATTATATAATACTTGCTAACAGTTGCCAACTGATTGGTTGGGCAGTGACTTTGATTACTTAAAGATAACACACTTGGGGGTTAAACATTTTGTTGAAAGCCACAGGTAGGGAAGTATTTGGTGGTTTAACTCTTACTAGAGGAGGACTTTTTTTTTTTTTTAGAGTGGTCATACATTCTTAAGGTCTGGGCTGTTCTGAAGTTGGCAAACCTCAGTTAATTTCAACAACTCGTATAGTAACTTTTAATAAACAAATAAATAAATATCGTATAATTCAAAGTAGACAGTGAAGTGGTAGTAATTTCAATAATTTAAAGTAATCTTTTTCACACTCAAATAACATAGAGGCCATTATTATGCCAACTATGGGTACAAACACTTCAAAAGGAATTACTCCTGTTGATGTAGTTAAAATAATCCATTAATTAAAGGCATAACTAAGACATCAGAGAAATGGCACAAGCGTTGGCCTGACATTGACCAACCATGGCCAGTGGAGGGGACTCTTAATCCAGATGTAATTAAAGTAATGCAAGTACTTCTGGCCACGTACAAGGCTAACCAAAAGAAAGGTAAGAAGGGGGAAAAAAACATAAGAAGAAGAGACCGATGGAGCTTGGCATTCTCCGGTTGCTTGAATAAGAAGGGCAGAAACTGGTCAAAGCAGCAAAGGATAAGAGAGAGAGGAGTGCAGCAGAAATGGAGAGACAGATGAGAGGAATAGGAAAGCAGATGGCAGAAATTAATGAGCCATTTTCACACGTAAACAAGAACCCCCCACAATATGAGAAGGAATTGAAGTCTGAGAAGATCTATCCCCAGCTCCCAGTGATCACTCAAGAGGGCAAATATCACATCAGAGATGATGGCCGAATAGTGGAAGCAGGAAAAGCAGAAACAATTATAATAATGTATTTTCCAAAAGCAAGAAGAAATCAACATATATGTAAACTGAAGGTGAAGTGAAGATCAGGAGGACAAAAGTTGGAGATGATGTGGATGAAAGTGCGTGGGAAGCCAGAAGAGGATGTGATCCAGCAGTCACGCTTAGAACGTGAACAAGTAAGACAAAGAATAAAGTCAATACATGAAAAGAAAATGAATGCTTACTTACCGATAACACAGTTGCAGATGAAAAAAAAAGCCAGAAAGCCAGAGGTCCACATTCAGACAACCATATACAGTTGATGTATAGTCTCTTGGAATCATGAGGTCCTGTAAACAAAGACAAAGAAGAAAGTCAACAACTGAAAAGAAACATAATGCTTTCTTACCGATGACACAGTTGAAGATGAATAGAAAGTCAGTCAGATTGAGTTGCAGATGTAGACAACGGCAAAAAATTGGAGATCGATAGCCTCTTGGGATCATGAAATCCTGTCAACTAGTAGGACAAAAAAGAAAATCAAAATATGAAAAGAAAGTGAATGTATACTCACCTGTTACACAGTTGAAGATAAATTAAAAGCCAATAAGAAGAAAAATCCAGATACAGACAACGGCAAACAGCTGGAGATGGTCAGTCTCTTGGCATCATGAGGTCCTATGACCAAGTAAGACTAAGAAGAAAGTCAATACATGAAAAGAAACTGAATGTATACTTACCTGTTACACAGTTGCAGATGGAAAAAAAAGCCCGTAAGCCAGAGTTTTAGATTCAGAAAACCATATACTGTTGATATATAGTCTCTTGGGATCATGAAGTCCTTTCAACAAGTAAGACAAAGAAGAAAGTCATTACATGAAAAGAAACGGAATGCTTACTTAGCAATTACACAGTTGCAGATGAATACACAGCCAATTAGAAAAAAAATCCAGATGCAGATGAATAGTCTCTTGGGATCATGAGGTCCTGTAAACAAGACAAAATGAAAGTCAATACATGAAAAGAAACGGAATGTAGACTTACCTGTTACACAGTTGCAGATGAATACACAGCCAGTAAGAAATACTTCCAGATGCAGATAACCACATACAGCTGGACTTGAATAGTCTCTTGGGATCATGAAGTCCTGTGAACAAGTAAGACAAAGATGAAAATCAAAATATTAAAAAAGAAACTGAATGTATACTTACCTGTAACACAGTTGCAGATTAATACACAGCCAATAAGATGAAAAACCCAGATGCAGATGAATAGTCTCTTGGGATCATGAGGTCCTGAAAACAAGACAAAGAAGAAATTCAATACATGAAAAAAACTGAATGTATACTTACCTGTTACAAAGTTGCAGATGAAAAAAAAACCAGTAAGGCAGAGTTCCAGATTCAGACAACCATATACAGTTGCTGTATAGTCTCTTGGGATCACGAGGTCCTGTGAAGAAGTAAAACAAAGAAGAAAGTTAATACATGAAAAGAAACGGAATGTTTACTTACCTGTAACAAAGTTGCAGATGAATACACAGTAAGAAAGAAAGAATTCCAGATGCAGACAACATACAGCTGGACATGGACAGTCTCTTGGGATCATGAAGTCCTGTCAACAAGTAAGACAAAGAAGAAAATCAAAACATGAAAAGAAACTGAATGTTTACTTACCTGTAACAAAGTTGCAGATGAATACACAGCCAATAAGACGAAAAATCCAGATGCACACAACTGCAAACAGCTGGAGATGAATAGTCTCTTGGGATCATGAGGTCCTGTTAACAAGACAAAAAGAAAGTCAATACATGAAAAGAAATGGAATGTATACTTACCTGTTACACAGTTGCAGATGACTACACAGTCAGTAAGAAAGAATTCCAGATGCAGACAACCACATACAGCTGGACATGGACAATCTCTTGGGATCATGAAGTCCTGTCAACAAGTAAGACAAAGAAGAAAATCAAAATATGAAAAGAAACTGAATGTTTTCTTACCTGTAACACAGTTGCAGATGAATACACAGCCAATATGACGAAAATTCAAGATGCAGATGAATAGTCTCTTGGGATCATGAGGTCCTGTAAACAAGACAAGGAAGAAAATCAATGCATGAAAAGAAGCTGAATGTATACTTACCTGTTACACAGTTGCAGATGAATACACAGCCAATAAGACGAAAAATCCAGATAAAGACAACAACATACAGCTGGAGATGAATAGTCTCTTGGGATCATGAAGTCTTCTGAATAAGTAAGACAAAAAAGAAAGTCAATACATGAAATGAAACTGAATGCTTACTTTCGGATTACACAGTTGCAGACGAATACAGCCAATAAGACGAAAACTCCAGATGCAGACAATGGCAAACAGCTGGAGATAGATACACTCTTGGCATCAAGAGATCCTGTCAACAAGTAAGACAAAGAAGAAAGTCAATACATTAAAAGAAACTTAATGTATACCTACCTGTTACACAGTTGCAGATGAACACAGCCAATAAGATGAAAAATCCAGATGCAGACAACGGCAAACAGCAGGAGATAGATACACTCTTGGCATCAAGAGGTCCTGTCAACAAGTAAGACAAAGATGAAAGTCAAAACATGAAAAGAAACTGAATGTATACTTACCTATTACACAGTTGCAGATGAAGACACAGCCAAGAAGATGAAAAATCCAGATGCAGACAACGGCAAACAGCTGGAGATAGATACACTCTTGGCATCAAGAGATCCTGTCAACAAGTAAGACAAAGAAGAAAGTCAATACATTAAAAGAAACTTAATGTATACCTACCTGTCACACAGTTGCAGATGAACACAGCCAATAAGATGAAAAATCCAGATGCAGACAACGGCAAACAGCTGGAGATAGATACACTCTTGGCATCAAGAGGTCCTTTCAACAAGTAAGACAAAGATGAAAGTCAAAACATGAAAAGAAACTGAATGTATACTTACCTATTACACAGTTGCAGATGAAGACACAGCAAAGAAGACGAAAAATCCAGATGCAGACAACGGCAAACAGCTGGAGATAGATACACTCTTGGCATCAAGAGATCCTGTCAACAAGTAAGACAAAGAAGAAAGTCAATACATTAAAAGAAACTTAATGTATACCTACCTGTTACACAGATGCAGATGAACACAGCCAATAAGATGAAAAATCCAGATGCAGACAACGGCAAACAGCTGGAGATAGATACACTCTTGGCATCAAGAGGTCCTGTCAACAAGTAAGACAAAGATGAAAGTCAATACATGAAACGAAACGGAATATATACTTACCTGTTACACCGTTGCAGATGAATACACAGCCAGTAAGAAAGAATTCCAGATGCAGACAACCACATACAGCTGGACATGGACAGTCTCTTGGGATCATGAAGTCCTGTGAACAAGTAAGACAAAGAAGAAAGTCAATACATGAAAACAAACTGAATGTATACTTACCTGTAACACAGTTGCAGATGAATACACAGCAAATAAGACGAAAAATCCAGATGCAGATGAATAGTCTCTTGGGATCATGAGGTCCTGTGAACAAGTAAGACAAATAAGAAAATCAAAATATGAAAAGAAACTGAATGTATACTTACCGATTACACAGTTGCAGATGAATACACAGCCATTAAGAATGAATTCCAGATGCAGACAACCACATACAGCTGGACATGGACAGTCTGTTGGGATCATGAAGTCCTATGAAAAAGTAAGACAAAGAAGAATATCAAAATATGAAAAGAAACTGAATGTATACTTAACTGTTACACAGTTGCAGATGAATACACAGCCAAGAAGACGAAAAATCCAGATGCAGTCAGGTTGAGTTCCAGATGCAGACAACAGCAAATAATTGAAGGTTTGATAGCCTCTTGGGATCACTAGGTCTTGTGAACAAGTAAGACAAAGAATAAAATCAAAATATGAAAAGAAACTGAATGTATACTTACCTGTTACACAGTTGCAGATGAATACACAGCCAGTTAGAAAGAATTCCAGATGCAGACAACCACATACAGCTGGACATGGACAGTCTCTTGGGATCATGAAGTCCTGTGAACAAGTAAGACAAAGCAGAAAATCAAAATATGAAAAGAAACTGAATGTATACTTACCTGTTACACAGTTGCAGATGAATACACAGCCAGTTAGAAAGAATTCCAGATGCAGACAACCACATACAGCTGGACATGGACAGTCTCTTGGGATCACGAGGTCCTGTGAACAAGTAAACAAGACAAAGCAGAAAGTCAATACATGAAAAGAAACTGAATGTTTACTTACCTGTAACACAGTTGCAGATGAATACACAGCCAATAAGACGTAAAATCCAGATGCAGACAACGGCAAACAGCTGGAGATGAATAGACTCTTGGGATCATGAGGTCCTGTAAATAAGACAAAAAAAAGTCAATACATGAATAGAAACGGAATGTATACTTACCTGTTACACAGTTGCAGATGAATACACAGCCAGTCAGAAAGAGTTCCAGATGCAGACAACATCATACAGCTGGACAAGGACAGTCTCTTGGGATCATGAAGTCCTGTGAACAAGTAAGACAAAGAAGAAAGTCAATACATGAAAAGAAACTGAATGCTTACTTACCTGTTACACAGTTGCAGATGAATAGAAAATCAGTCAGGTTAAGTTTCAGATTCAGACAACGGCAAACACTTGGAGATCGATAGCCTCTTGGGATCATGAAGTCCTGTCAACAATTACGACAAAGAATAAAATCAAAATATGAAAAGAAACTGAATGTATACTTACCTGTAACACAGTTGCAGATGAATACACAGCCAGTTAGAAAGAATTCCAGATGCAGACAACCACATACAGCTGGACATGGACAGTCTCTTGGTATCATGAAGTTCTGTGAACAAGTAAGACAAAGAAGAAAATCAAAATATGAAAAGAAACTGAATGTATACTTACCGATTACACAGTTGCAGATAAAAAAAAAGCCAGTAAGCCAGAGTTCCAGATTCAGACAACCATATACAGTTGATGTATAGTCTCTTGAGATCACAAGGTCCTGTGAAAAAGGAAGAAAGAAGAAAGATGTAAGACAAAGAAGAAAGTAAATACATGAAAAGAAACGTAAAGCTTACTTACCTGTAACACAGTTGCAGATGAATACACAGCCAATAAGACGAAAAATCCAGATGCAGACAACGGCAAACAGCTGGAGATGTATAGACTCTTGGGATCATGAGGTCCTGTAAATAAGACAAAAAAAAGTCAATACATGAAAAGAAACTGAATGTATACTTACCTGTTACAAAGTTGCAGATGAATACAAAGACAGTAAGATTGAGTTACAGATGCAGATAACGGCAAACACTTGGAGATTGATAGCCTCTTGGTATCATGAAGTCCTGTGAACAAGTAAGACAAAGAAGAAAGTCAAAACATGAAAAGAAACTGAGTGCTTACTTACCGACTACACAGTTGCAGATGAATAGAAAGTCAGTCAGATTGAGATCCAGATGCAGACAACGGCAAACACTTGGAGATCGATAGCCTCTTGGGATCCAGATGCAGTTGAATAGTCTTTTGGGATCACGAGGTCCTGTGAACAAGTAAGACAAAGAAGAAAGTCAATACATGAAAAGAAACTGAATGTATACTTACCTGTAATACAGCTGTAGATGTACACAGCCAATAAGACGAAAAATCAAGATGTAGACAACGGCAAACAGCTGGAGATGAATAGTCTCTTGGGATCATGACGTCCTGTAAACTAGACAATAATAAGGTCAATTCATGAAAAGAAACTGAATGTATACTTACTTGTTACACAGTTGCAGATAAAAAAAAAGCCAGTAAGCCAGAGTTCCAGATTCAGACAACCATATACAGTTGATGTATAGCCTCTTGGGATCACGAGGTCCTGTGAGCAAGTTAGACAAAGAAGAAAGTCAATACATGAAAAGAAACTGAATGTATACTTACCTATTACAGAGTTGCAGATGAATACACAGCCATTAAGAACGAATTCCAGATGCAGACAACCACGTACAGCTGGACATGGACAGTCTGTTGGGATCATGAAGTCCTCTGAACAAGTAAGACAAAGAAGAAAATCAAAATATGAAAAGAAACTGAATGTATACTTACCGGTTACACAGTTGCAGATCAATACACAGCCAATAAGAAAGAATTCCAGATGCAGACAACTACATACAGCTGGACATGAACAGTCTCTTGGGATTCTGAAGTCCTGTGAACAAGTAAGACAAAGAAGAAAGTCAATACATGAAAAGAAACTGAATGTATACTTACCTGTAACACAGTTGCAAATGAATACACAGCCATTAAGAATGAATTCTAGATGCAGACAACCACATACAGCTGGACATGGACAGTCTGTTGGGATCATGAAGTCCTATGAAAAAGTAAGACAAATAAGAATATCAAAATATGAAAAGAAACTGAATGTATACTTACCTGTTACACAGTTGCAGATGAATACACAGCCAAGAAGTCGAAAAATCCAGATGCAGTCAGGTTGAGTTCCAGATGCAGACAACAGCAAATAATTGAAGGTTCGATAGCCTCTTGGGATCACGAGGTCTAGTGAACAAGTAAGACAAAGAATAAAATCAAAATATGAAAAGAAACTGAATGTATACTTACCTGTTACACAGTTGCAGATGAATAAAAGCCAGTAAGCCAGAGTTCCAGATTCAGACAACCATATATAGTTGATGTATAGTCTCTTGGGATCACGAGGTCCTGTGAACAAGTAAGACAAAGAAGAAAGTCAATACATGAAATGAAACTGAATGTTTACTTACATGTAACACAGTTGCAGATGAATACACAGCCAATAAGACGAAAAATCCAGATGCAGTTGAAAAGTCTCTTGGGATCACGAGGTCCTGTGAACAAGACAAAGAAAAAAGTAAATACATGAAAAGAAACGTAAAGCTTACTTACCTGTAACACAGTTGCAGATGAATACACAGCCAATAAGATGTAAAATCCAGATGCAGACAACAGCAAACAGCTGGAGATGAATAGTCTCTTGGGATCATGAGGTCCTGTAAATAAGACAAAAAAAAGTCAATACATGAATAGAAACGCAATGTATACTTACCTGTTACAAAGTTGCATATGAATACAAAGACAGTAAGAAAGAATTCCAGATGCAGACAACCACATACAGCTGGACATGGATAGTCTCTTGGGATTAGGAGGTCCTGTAAACAAGACAAAGAAGAAAGTCAACACATAAAAAGAAACTGAATGTATAGTTACCTGTCACACAGTTGCAGATGAAAAAAAAAGCCGGTAAGCCAGAGTTCCAGATGCTGACAACCATATGCAGTTGATGTATAGTCTCTTGGGATCACAAGGTTCTGTGAACAAGTAAGACAAAGAAGAAAGTCAATACATGAAAAGAAACTGAATGCTTACTTTCCGATTACACAGTTGCAGATGAATACACAGCCAATAAGACGGAAAATCCAGGTGCAGACAATGGCAAACACTTGGAGATCGATATCCTCTTTGGATCATGAAGTCCTGTGAACAAGTAAGACAAAGAAAAAAGTCAATGCATGAAAGGAAAATGAATGTATACTTACCTGTTCCAAAGTTGCAGATGAATACAAAGCCAGTAAGAAAGAATTCCAGATGCAGACAACCACATCCAGCTGGACATGGATAGTCCCTTGGGATCATGAGGTCCTGTGAAGAAGTAAGACAAAGAAGAAAATCAAAATATAAAAAGAACCTGAATGTATACTTACGTGTCACACAGTTGCAGATGAATACACACCCAATAAGACATAAAATCCAGATGCAGACAACGGCAAACAGCTGGAAATGAATAGTCTCTTGGGATCATGAGGTCCTGTTAAAAAGACAAAGAAGAAAGTCAATAAATGAAAAGAAGCTGAATGTATACTTACCTGTTACACAGTTGCAGATGAAAACAAAGTCAGTCAGATTGAGTTCCAGATGCAGACGACGGCAAAGACTTGGAGAACTATAGCCTCTTGGGATCATGAAGTCCTGTGAACAAGTAAGACAAAGAAGAAAATCAATACATGAAAAGAAACTGAAGGTATACTTACCTGTCACACAGTTGCAGATGAATAGAAAGTCAGTCAGATTGAGTTCCAGATGCAGACAACGGCAAACACTTGGAGATCGATAGCCTCTTGGGGTCATGAAGTCCTGTGAACAAGTAAGACAAAGAAGAAAGTCAACACATAAAAAGAAACTGAATGTATAGTTACCTGTCACACAGTTGCAGATGAAAAAAAAAGCCGGTAAGCCAGAGTTCCAGATGCAGACAACCATATACAGCTGGACATCGATAGTCTCTTGGGATCATGAGGTCCTGTAAACAAGACAAAAAAAGTCAATACATGAAATGAAACTGAATGTTTACTTACATTTAACACAGTTGCAGATGAATACACAGCCAATAAGACGAAAAATCCAGATGCAGTTTAAAAGTCTCTTGGGATCACGAGGTCCTGTGAACAAGACAAAGAAAAAAGTAAATACATGAAAAGAAACGTAAAGCTTACTTACCTGTAACACAGTTGCAGATGAATACACAGCCAATAAGATGTAAAATCCAGATGCAGACAACAGCAAACAGCTGGAGATGAATAGTCTCTTGGGATCATGAGGTCCTGTAAACAAGACAAAAAAAGTCATTACATGAAGAGAAACGGAATATATACTTACCTGTTACACAGTTGCAGATGAATACAAAGCCAGTAAGAAAGAATTCCAGATGCAGAGAACCACATACAGCTGGACATCGATAGCCTCTTGGGATCATGAGGTCCTGTAAACAAGTAAGACAAAGAAGAAAGTCAATACATGAAAAGAAACTGAATGCTTACTTACCGATTACACAGTTGCAGATGAAAAAAAAGCTAGTAAGCCAGAGTTCCAGATGCAGATAACCATATACAGTTGATGCATAGTCTCTTGGGATCACGAGGTTCTGTGAAGAAGTAAGACAAAGAAGAAAATGAATACATGAAAAGAAACTGAAGGTATACTTACGGATTACACAGTTGCAGATGAATAGAAAGTCAGTCAGATTGAGATCCAGATGCAGACAACGGCAAACACTTGGAGATCGATAGCCTCTTGGGATCATGAAGTCCTGTGAACAAGTAAGACAAAGAAGAAAATCAAAATATGAAAAGAAACGGAATGTATACTTACCTGTTACACAGTTGCAGATGAATAGAAAGTTAGTCAGATTGAGTTCCAGATGCAGACAATGGCAAAAAGTTGGAGATGAATAGTCTCTTGGGATCATGAGGTCCTGTAATCAAGAAAAAAAGAAAGTCAATACATGAAAAGAAAATGAATGCATACTTACCGATTACACAGTTGGAGATGAATACACAGCCATTAAGAAAGAATTCCAGATGCAGACAACCACATACAGCAGGACATGGACAGACTCTTGGGATCATGAAGTCCTGTGAACAAGTAAGACAATATATAAAGTCAATACATGAAAAGAAGCTGAATGTATACTTACCTGTTACACTGTTGCAGATGAAAAAAAGCCAGTAAGCCAGAGTTCCAGATTCAGTCAACCATATACAGTTGATGTATAGTCTCCTGGGATCATGAAGTCCTGTAAACAAGTAAGACAAAGAAGAAAATCAAAATATGAAAAGAAACTGAATGTATACTTACCTGTTACACAGTTGCAGATGATTACACAGTCAATAAGATGAAAAATCCAGATGCAGACAACGGCAAACAGCTGGAGATGAATAGTATCTTGGGATCATGAAGTTCTCTGAACAAGTAAGACAAAGAAGAAAGTTAATATATGAAAAGAAACGGAATGTATACTTACCTGTTACACAGTTGCTGATGAAAAAAGCCAGTAAGCCAGAGTTCCAAATTCGAACAACCATATACAGTTAATGTATAGTCTCTTGGGATCATGAAGTCCTGTAAACAAGTAAGACAAAGAAAAAAATCAAAATATGAAAAGAAACTGAATGTATACTTACTTGTAACACAGTTGCAGATGAATACACAGCCATTAAGAAATAATTCCAGATGCAGACAACCACATACAGCTGGAAATATACAGACTCTTGGGATAATGAGGTCCTGTCAACAAGTAAGACAAAGAAGAAAGTCAAAATCTGAAAAGAAACTGAATGTTTACTTACCTGTAACACAGTTGAAGATGAATACACAGCCAATATGACGAAAAATCCAGATGCAGATGAATAGTCTCTTGGGATAATGAGGTCTTGTAAATAAGTAAGACAAAGAAGAAAGTCAATACATGAAAATAAACTGAATGTATACTTACCTGTTACACAGTTGCAGATGAATACACAGCCAGTAAGAAAGAATTTCAGATGCAGACAACCACATACAGCTGTACATGGACAGTCTTCTGGGATCATGAAGTCCTGTGAACAAATAAGACAAAGATGAAAGTCAATACATGAAAAGAAACTGAATGGTTACTTACCGATTACACAGTTGCAGATGAATAAAAAAAGTCAGTCAGATTGAGTTCCAGATGCAGACAACGACAAACACTTGGAGATTGATAGCCTCTTGGGATCATGAAGTCCTATCAACAAGTAAGACAAAGAAGAAAATCAAAAAATGAAAAGAAACTGAATGTATACTTACCTGTTACACAGTTGCAGATGAATACACAGCCAATAAGATGAAAAATCCAGATGCAGACAACATCAAACACCAGGAGATTAATAGTCTCTTGGGATCATGAGGTCCTGTAAACAAGACAAAAAGAAAGTCAATACATGAAAAGAAACTGAATGTATACTTACCTGTTACACAGTTGCAGATGAATACACAGCCAGAAAGAAAGAATTCCAGATGCAGACAACCACATACAGCTGGACATGGAGAGTCTCTTGGGATCATGAAGGCCTGTGAACAAGTAAGACAAAAAACAAAGTCAATACATGAATAGAAACTGAATGTATACTTACCTGTTACACAGTTGCAGATGAATACACAGCCAGAAAGAAAGAATTCCAGATGCAGACAACCACATACAGCTGGACATGGACAGTCTCTTGGGATCATGAAGGCCTGTGAACAAGTAAGACAAAAAACAAAGTCAATACATGAAAAGAAACTGAATGTATACTTACCTGTAACACAGTTGCAGATGAACACATAGCCAATAAGACGAAAAATCCAGATGTAGACAGTGGCAAACACTTGGAGATCGATAGCCTCTTGGGATCATGAAGTCCTGTCAACAAGTAAGACATAGAAGAAAATCAAAATATGAAAAGAAACTGAATGTATACTTACCTGTAACACAGTTGCAGATGAATACACAGCCATTAAGAAATAATTCCAGATGCAGACAACCACATACAGCTGGAAATAGACAGACTCTTAGGATAATGAGGTCCTGTAAACAAGTCATAGAAGAAAGTCAATATATGAAAAGAAACTGAATGCTTACTTACCTACTACACAGTTACAGAAGAACAAAGTCAGTCAGATTGAGATCCAGATGCAGACAACGGCAAGCACTTGGAGATCGATAGCCTCTTGGGATCATGAAGCCTGTAAACAAGTAAGACAAAGAAGAAAATCAAACAATGAAAAGAAACTGAATGTATACTTACCTGTAACACAGTTGCAGATGAATACACAGCCATTAAGAAATAATTCCAGATGCAGACAACCACATACAGCTGGAAATAGACAGACTCTTAGGATAATGAGGTCCTGTAAACAAGTCAAAGAAGAAAGTCAATACATGAAAAGAAACTGAATGTATACTTACCTTTTACACAGTTGCAGATGAATAGAAAATCAGTCAGATTGAGATCCAGATGCAGACAACGGCAAACAGCTGGAGATGAATAGTCTCTTGGGATCATGAAGTCCTGTGAACAAGTAAGACAAAGAAGAAAGTTAATACATGAAAAGAAACGGAATGTATACTTACCTGTTACACAGTTGCAGATGAAAAAAAAGCCAGTAAGACGAAAAATCAAAATGCAGACAACGGCAAATAGCTGGAGATGAATAGTCTCTTGGGATCATGAGGTCATGTATACAAGACAAAAAGAAAGTCAATACATGAAAAAAGCTGAATGTATACTTACCTGTTACACAGTTGCAGATGAATACACAGCCAGTAAGAATGAATTCCAGATGCAGACAACCACATGCAGGTGGACATGGATAGTCTCTTGGGATCATGAAGTCCTGTGAACAAGTAAGACAAAGAAGAAAATCAAAACATGAAAAGAAACTGAATGTTTACTTACCTGTAACACAGTTGCAGATGAATACACAGCCAATAAGACAAAAAAATCCAGATGCAGATGAATAGTCACTTGGGATAATGAGGTGCTGTAAACAAGACAAAGAAGAAAGTCAATACATGAAAAGAAACTGAATGTATACTTACCTGTTACACAGTTGCAAATGAATACACAGCCAATAAGACGAAAAATCCAGATGCAGACAACGGCAAACAGCTGGAGATGAACAGAATCTTGGGATCATGCGGTCCTGTAAACAAGACAAAAATAAAGTCAATACATGAAAAGAAACGGAATGTATACTAACCTGTTACACAGTTGCAGATGAATACACAGCCAACAAGACGAAAAATCCAGATGCAGATGAATACTCTCTTGGGATCATGAAGTCCTGTAAACAAGACAAAAAGAAAGTC
This sequence comes from Salminus brasiliensis, assembly GCF_030463535.1. Lineage (NCBI taxonomy): Eukaryota > Metazoa > Chordata > Actinopteri > Characiformes > Bryconidae > Salminus > Salminus brasiliensis. The sequence continues at coordinate 24,804,032 of NC_132883.1, read as the reverse complement.
AATACATGAAAAGAAACTAAATGTATACTTACCTGTTACACAGTTGATGATGAATACAAAGCCATTAAAATAGAATTCCAGATGCAGACAGCCACATATAGCTGGACATGGATAGTCTCTTGGGATCATGAAGTCCTGTGAACAAGTAAGACAAAGAAGAAAATCAAAAGATGAAAAAAAACTGAATGTATACTTACCTGTTACACAGTTGCAGATGAATACACAGCCAATAAGACGAAAAATCCAGATGCAGTTGAATAGTCTCTTGGGATCACGAGGTCCTGTGAATAAGTAAGACAAAGAAGAAAGTCAATACATGAAAAGAAACGGAATGTATACTTACCTATAACACAGTTGCAGATGAATAAAAAGTCATTCAGATTGAGTTGCAGATGCAGACAACGGCAAACACTTGGAGATCTATAGCCTCTTGGGATCATGAAGTCCTGTGAACAAGTAAGACAAAGAAGAAAGTCAAAACATGAAAAGAAACTGAATGTTTACTTACCTGTAACACAGTTGCAGATGAATACACAGCCAATAAGACGAAAAATCCAGATGCAGTTGAATAGTCTCTTGGGATCACGAGGTCCTGTGAATAAGTAAGACAAAGAAGAAAGTCAATACATGAAAAGAAACGGAATGTATACTTACCTATAACACAGTTGCAGATGAATACACAGCCAATAAAATGTAAAATCCAGATGCAGACAACGGCAAACAGCTGGAGATGAATAGTCTCTTGGGATCATGAGGTCCTGTAAACAAGACAAAAAAAAAAGTCAATACATGAATAGAAACGGAATGTATACCTACCTGTTACACAGTTGCAGATGAAAAGAAACGGAATGTATACTTACCTGTTACAAAGTTGCAGATGAATAGAAAGTCAGTCAGATTGAGTTCCAGATGCAGACAACGGCAAACACTTGGAGATCGATAGCCTCTTGGGGTCATGAAGTCCTGTGAACAAGTAAGAAAAAGAAGAAAGTCAAAACATGAAAAGAAACTGAATGTATACTTACCTGTTGCACAGTTGCAGATGAATAGAAAGTCAGAAACGGAAGTCAAGAAACGGAATGTATACTTACCTGTTGCACAGTTGCAGATGAATAGAAAGTCAGTCAGATTGAGTTCCAGATGCAGACAACGGCAAGCACTTGGAGATCGATAGCCTCTTGGGATCATGAAGTCCTGTCAACAAGTAAGACAAATAAGAAAGTCAATACATGAAAAGAAACTGAATGTATACTTACCTTTTACAAAGTTGCAGATGAATAGAAAGTCAGTAAGAAAGAATTCCAGATGCAGACAACCACATACAGCTGGACATCGATAGCCTCTTGGGATCATGAAGTCCTGTAAACAAGACAAAAAGAAAGTCAATACATGAAAAGAAACTGAATGTATACTTACCTGTTACAAAGTTGCAGTTGAATAAAAAAAGCTAGTAAGCCAGAGTTCCAGATGCAGATAACCATATACAGTTGATGCATAGTCTCTTGGGATCATGAGGTCCTGTAAACAAGACAAAGAAGAAAGTCAATACATGAAAAGAAACTGAATGTATACTTACCTGTTACACAGTTGCAGATGAATAGGAAGTACGTTAGATTGAGTTCCAGATGCAGACAACGGCAAGCACTTGGAGATCGATAGCCTCTTGGGATCATGAAGTCCTGTCAAGAAGTAAGACAAAGAAGAAAATCAAAACATGAAAAGAAACTGAATGTATACTTACCTGTTGCACAGTTGCAGATGAATACACAGTCAGTAAGAAAGAATTCCAGATGCAGACAACCACATACAGCTGGACATGGACAGTCTCTTGGGATCATGAAGTCCTGTGAACAAGTAAGAAAAAGAAGAAAATCAAAACATGAAAAGAAACTGAATGTATACTTACCTGTTGCACAGTTGCAGATGAATAGAAAGTCAGAAACGGAAGTCAAGAAACGGAAACGGAAGTCAAGAAACGGAATGTATACTTACCTGTTGCACAGTTGCAGATGAATAGAAAGTCAGTCAGATTGAGTTCCAGATGCAGACAAGGGCAAACACTTGAAGATCTATAGCCTCTTGGGATCATGAAGTCCTGTAAACAAGACAAAAAAAGTCAATACATGAAGAGAAATGGAATGTATACTTACCTGATACACAGTTGCAGATGAATACACAGTCAGTAAGAAAGAATTCCAGATGCAGACAACCAAATTCAGCTGGACATCGATAGCCTCTTGGGATCATGAAGTCCTGTAAACAAGTAAGACAAAGAAGAAAATCAAAACATAAAAAGAAACTGAATGTTTACTTACCTTTAACACAGTTGCAGATGAATACACAGCCAATAAGACAAAAAATCCAGATGCAGATGAATAGTCTCTTGGGATCATGAGGTCCTGTAAACAAGACAAAGAAGAAAGTCAATACATGAAAAGAAACTGAATGTATACTTACCTGTTACACAGTTGCAGATGAAAAAAAGCCAGTAAGCCAGAGTTCCAGATTCAGACAACCATATACAGTTGATGTATATTCTCTTGGGATCACGAGGTCCTGTGAATAAGACAAAGAAGAAAGTCAATGCATGAAAAGAAGCTGAATGTATACTTACCTGTAACAAAGTTCCAAATGAATACACAACCATTAAGAAAGAATTCCAGATGCAGACAACCACAAATAGCTGGACATGGACAGTCTCTTGGGATCATGAAGTCCTGTGAACAAGTGAGACAACGAAGAAAGTCAATACATGAAAAGAAACTGAATGTATACTTACCTGTTACAAAGTTGCAGATGAATACAAAGCCAGTAATAAAGAATTCCAGATGCAGACAACCACATCCAGCTGGACATGAATAGTCTCTTGGGATCATGAGGTCCTGTACACAAGACAAAGAAGAAAGTCAATACATGAAAAGTAACTGAATTTATACTTACCTGTTACACTGTTGCAGATGAATACACAGTCAGTAAGAAAGAATTCCAGATTCAGACAACCACATACAGCTGGACAACGATAGCCTCTTGGGATCATGAGGTCCTGTACACAAGACAAAGAAGAAAGTCAATACATGAAAAGTAACTGAATTTATACTTACCTGTTACACTGTTGCAGATGAATACACAGTCAGTAAGAAAGAATTCAAGATGCAGACAACCACATACAGCTGCATATGGACAGTCTCTTTGGATCATGAAATCTTGTGAACAAGTAAGACAAAGAAGAAAGTCAATACATGAAAAGAAATTTAATGTATACTTACCTGTTACACAGTTGCAGATGAATAGAAAGTCAGTCAGATTGAGTTCCAGATGCAGACAATGGCAAAAAGCTGGAGATGAATAGTCTCTTGGGATCATGAGGTCCTGTAAAAAAGAAAAAAAGAAAGTCAATACATGAAAAGAAACTGAATGCTTACTTACCGATTACACAGTTGGAGATGAATACACAGCCATTAAGAAAGAATTCCAGATGCAGACAACCACAAATAGCTGGACATGGACAGTCTCTTGGGATCATCAAGTCCTGTGAACAAGTGAGACAACGAAGAAAGTCAATACATGAAAAGAAACTGAATGTATACGTAACTGATACACAGTTGCAGATGAAAAAAAGCCAGTAAGCCAGAGTTCCAGATTCAGACAACCATATACAGTTGATGTATAGTCTCTTGGGACCATGAAGTCCTGTGAACAAGTAAGACAAAGAAAAAAGTCAATACATGAAAAGAAACTGAATGTATAATTATCTGTAACAGTTGCACATGAATACACAGCCAATAAGACAAAAAATCCAGATGCAGATGAATAGTCTCTTTGAATCATGAGGTCCTGTAAACAAGACAAAGAAGAAAGTCAATACATTAAAAAAAACTGGATGCTTACTTACCGATTACACAGTTGGATATGAATACACAGCCATTAAGAAAGAATTCCAGATGCAGACAACCACATACAGCTGGACATGGACAGACTCTTGGGATCATGAAGTCCTGTGAACAAGTAAGACAAAATAGAAAGTCAATACATGAAAAGAAGCTGACTGTATACTTACCTGTAACACAGTTGCAGATGAACACACAGCCAATAAGACGAAAAATCCAGATGCAGACAATGGCAAACACTTGGAGATCGATAGTCTCTTGGGATCATGAAGTCCTGTCAACAAGTAAGACAATGAAGAAAATCCAAATATGAAAAGAAACTGAATGTATACTTACGTGTAACACAGTTGCAGATTAATACACAGCCAATAAGATGAAAAATCCAGATGCAGACAATGGCAAACAGCTGGAGATGAATAGTCACTTGGGATCACGAGGTCCTGTGAACAAGTAAGACAAAGAAGACAGTCAATACATGAAAAGAAACTGAATGTATACTTACCTGTTACACAGTTGCAGATGAAAAAATTAAAGCCAGTAAGCCAGAGTTCCAGATTCAGACAACCATATACAGCTGATTTATAGTCTCTTGGGATGACGAGGTACTGTGAAGAAGTAAGATAAAGAAAGTCAATACATGAAAAGAAACTGAATGTATACTTACCTGTAACACAGTTGCAGATGAATACACAGTCAGTAAGAAAGAATTCCAGATGCAGACAACCACATACAGCTGGACATCGATAGCCTCTTGGGATCATGAGGTCCTGTAAATAAGACAAAAAGAAAGTCAATACATGAAAAGAAACTGAATGTATACTTACCTGTTACACAGTTGCAGTAGAAAAAAAGCCAGTAAGCCAGAGTTCCAGATTCAGACAACCATATACAGTTGATGTATAGTCTCTTGGGATCACGAGGTCCTGTGAACAAGTAAGACAAAGAAGAAAGTCAATACATGAAAAGAAATTGAATGTATACTCACCTGTAACACAGTTGCAAATGAATAGAAAGTCAGTCAGATTGAGATCCTGATGCAGACAACGACAAACACTTGGAGATCGATAGCCTCTTGGGATCATGAAGTCCTGTGAACAAGTAAGACAAAGAAGAAAATCAAAATATGAAAAGAAACTGAATGTATACTTATCTGTAACACAGTTGCAGATGAATACACAGCCAATAAGACGTAAAATCCAGATGCAGATGAATAGTCTCTTGGGATCATGAGGTCCTGTAAACAAGACAAAGAAGAAAGTCAATACATGAAAAGAAGCTGAATGTATACTTACCTGTTACACAGTTGCAGATAAATACACAGCCATTAAGAAAGAATTCCAGATGCAGACAACCACAAATAGCTGGACATGGACAGTCTCTTGGGATCATGAAGTCCTGTGAAAAAGTGAGACAACGAAGAAAGTCAATACATGAAAAGAAACTGAATGTATACATACCTGTTACACAGTTGCAGATGAAAAAAAGCCAGTAAGCCAGAGTTCCAGATTCAGATAACCATATACAGTTGATGTATAGTCTCTTGGGATCATGATGTCCTGTGAACAAGTAAGACAAAGAAGAAAATCAAAATATGAATAGAAACTGAATGTTTACTTACCTATAACACAGTTGCAGATGAATACACAGCCAATAAGACGAAAAATCCAGATGCAGATGAATAGTCTCTTGGGAACATGAAGTCCTGTGAACAAGTAAGACAAAGAAGAAAGTCAATACATGAAAATAAACTGAACGTATACTTACCTGTTACACAATTGCAGATGAATACACGGCCATTAAGAAAGAATTCAAGATGCAGACAACCACATACAGCTGGACATGGACAGAGTCTTGGGATAATGAGGTCCAGTAAACAAGTCAAAAAAGAAAGTCAATACATGAAAAGAAACTGATTTTCTATTCATCTGCAACTCTGTAATTGGTAATAAGAATTCAGTCAGATTGAGTTTCAGATGCAGACAACGGCAAACACTTGGAGATCGATAGCCTCTTGGGATCATGAAGTCCTGTAAACAAGACAAAGAAGAAAGTCAATACATGAAAAGAAACTGAATGTATACTTACCTGTTACACAGTTGCAGATGAATACACAGCCAATAAGACGAAAAATCCAGTGCAGATGAATTGTCTCTTGGGATCATGAAGTCCTGTCAACAAGTAAGACAAATAAGAAAGTCAATACATGAAAAGAAACTGAATGTATACTTACCTGTTACACAGTTGCAGATGAATAGAAAGTCAGTCAGATTGAGTTCCAGATGCAGACAACGGCAAACACTTGGAGATCGATAGCCTCTTCAGATCATGAAGTCCTGTGAACAAGTAAGCCAAAGAAGCAAATCAAAATATGAAAAGAAATTGAATGTATATTTACCTGTAACACAGTTGCAGATGAATACACAGCCAATAAGACAAAAAATCCAGATACAGATAAATAGTCTCTTGGGATAATGAGGTCCTGTAAACAACACAAAGAAGAAAGTCAATACATGAAAAGAAACTGAATGTAAACTTACCTTTTACACGGTTGCAGATGAATAGAAAGTCAGTCAGATTGAGTTCCAGATGCAGACAACGGCAAACACGTGGAGATCGATAGCCTCTTGGGATCATGAAGTCCTTTTAACAAGTAAGACAAAGAAGAAAATCAAAACATGAAAAGGAACTGAATGTATACTTACCTGTTACACGGTTGCAGATGAAAAAAAGCCAGTAAGCCAGAGTTCCAGATGCAGATAACCATATACAGTTGATGTATAGTCTCTTGGGATCACGAGGTCCTGTGAACAAGTAAGACAAAGAAGAAAATCAAAACATGAAAAGAAACTGAATGTATACTTACGTGTTACACAGTTGCAGATTAATACAAAGCCAATAAGATAAAAAAATCCAGATGCAGACAACAGCAAACAGCTGGAGATGAATAGTCTCTTGGGATCATGAGGTCCTGTAAACAAGATAAAAAGAAAGTCAATACATGAAAAGAAACGGAATGTATACCTACCTGTTACACAGTTGCAGATGAAAAAAAGCCAGTAAGGCAGAGTTCCAGATTCAGACAACCATATACAGTTGATGTAAAGTCTCTTGGGATCACGAGGTCCTGTGAACAAGTAAGACAAAAAAGAAAGTTAATACATGAAAAGAAACTGAATGCTTACTTACCGATTACACAGTTGCAGATGAATAGAAAGTCAGTCAGATTGAGATCCAGATGCAGACAATGGCAAACACTTGGAGATGAATAGTCTCTTGGGATCATGAGGTCCTGTAAATAAGACAAAAAAAAAGTCAATACATGAATAGAAACGGAATGTATACTTACCTGTTACACAGTTGCAGATGAATACACAGCCAGTAAGAAAGAGTTCCAGATGCAGACAACCACATATAGCTGGACATGGATAGTGTCTTTGGATCATGAAGTCCTGTGAACAAGTAAGACAAAGAAGAAAGTCAATACATGAAAAGAAACTGAATGTATACTTACCTGTCACACAGTTGCAGATGAATGCACAGTCAGTAAGAAAGAATTCCAGATGCAGACAACCACATATAGCTGGACATCAATAGCCTCTTGGGATCATGAAGTCCTGCAAACAATACAAAAAGAAAGTCAATACATGAAAAGAAACTGAATGTATACTTACCTGTTACACAGTTGCAGATGAATAGAAAGTAGATTGAATTCCAGATGCAGACAACGGCAAGTACTTGGAGATCGATAGCCTCCTGGGATCATGAAGTCCTGTGAACAAGTAAGACAAAGAAGAAAATCAAAATATAAAAAGAAACTGAATGTATACTTACCTGTTACACAGTTGCAGATGAATACACAGTCAGTAAGAAAGAATTCCAGATGCAGACAACCACATACAGCTAGACATGGATAGTCTCTTTGGATCATGAAGTCCTGTGAATAAGTAAGACAAATAAGAAAGTCAATACATGAAAAGAAACTGAATGTATACTTACCTGTTACACAGTTGCAGATTAATAGAAAGTCAGTCAGATTGAGATCCAGATGCGGACAACCACATACAGCTGGACATAGATAGTCTTCTGGGATCATGAAGTCCTGTGAACAAGTAAGACACAGAAGAAAATCAAAATATGAAAAGAAACTGAATATATACTTATGTGTTACACAGTTACAGATGAATACACACCCCAATAAGACGTAAAATCCAGATGCAGACAACGGCAATCAGCTGGAAATGAATAGTCTCTTGGGATCACAAGGTTCTGTGAACAAGTAAGACACAGAAGAAAGTAAATACATGAAAAGAAACTGAATGTATACTTACCTGTTACACAGTTGCAGATGAAAAAAAAGCCAGTAAGCCAGAGTTCCGAATTCAAAAAACCATATACAGTTGATGTATAGTCTCTTGGGATCATGAAGTCCTGTAAACAAGTAAGACAAAGAAGAAAGTCAATACCTGAAAATAAACTGAATGTATACTTACCTGTTACACAGTTGCAGATGAACACAGCCAGTAAGAAAGAATTCCAGATGCAGACAACCACATACAGCTGGACATGGACAGTCTCTTGGGATCATGAAGTCCTGTGAACAAGTAAGATAAAGAAGAAAGTCAATACATGAAAAGAAACTGAATGCTTATTTACCGATTACACAGTTGCAGATGAATAAAAAAAGTCAGTCAGATTGAGTTCCAGATGCAGACAACCATATACAGGTAATGTATAGTCTATTAGGATCAAGAGGTCCTGTGAACAAGTAAGACAAAGAAGAAAGTCAGTACATGAAAAGAAGCTGAATGGATACTTACCGATTACACAGTTGCAGATGAATAAAAAAAGTTAGTCAGATTGAGGTCCAGATGCAGACAACCACATACAGCTGGACATGGACAGTCTCTTGGGATCATGAAGGCCTGTGAACAAGTAAGACAAAAAACAAAGTTAATACATGAAAAGAAACTGAATGCTTACTTACCAATTTCACAGTTGCAGATGAATAGAAAGTCAGTAAGATTGAGTTCCAGATGCAGACAACGGCAAACACTTGGAGATCGATAGCCTCTTGGGATCATGAAGTCCTGTCAACAAGTAAGACAAAGAAGAAAATCAAAACATGAAAAGAAACTGAATGTTTACTTACCTGTAACACAGTTGCAGATGAATACACAGCCAATAAGACTAAAAATCCAGATGCAGACAACCACATACAGCTGGACAGGGAAAGTCTCTTGGGATCATGAAATCCTGTGAACAAGTAAGACAAAGAAGAAAGTTAATACATGAAAAGAAACGGAATGTATACTTACCTGTTACACAGTTGAAGATGAAAAAAGAGCCAGTAAGACGAAAAATCCAAATGCAGACAACGGCAAACAGCTGGAGATGAATAGTCTCTTGGGATAATGAGGTCCTGTAAACAAGACAAAAAGAAAGTCAATACATGAAATGAAACTGAATGTATACTTACCTGTTACACAGTTGCAGATGAATACACAGCCAGTAAGATAAAAAATCCAGATGCAGATGAATAGTCTCTTGGGATAATGAGGTCCTGTAAACAAGACAAAGAAGAAAGTCAATACATGAAAAGAAACTGAATGTATACTTACCTGTTACACAGTTGCAGATGAATACACAGCCATTAAGAAAGAATTCCAGATGCAGACAACCACATACAGCTGGACATGGAAAGTCTCTTGGGATCATGAAATCCTGTGAACAAGTAAGTCAAAGAAGAAAGTCAATACATGAAAAGAAACTGAATGTATACTTACCTGTAACACAGTTGCAGATGAATACACAGCCAATAAGACAAAAAATCCAGATGCAGATGAATAGTCTCTTGGGATAATGAGGTCTTGTGAACAAGATAAAGAAGAAAGTCAATACATGAAAAGAAACTGAATGTATACTTACCTGTTACACAGTTGCAGATGAATAGAAAGTCAGTCACACTGAGTTCCAGATGCAGACAACGGCAAACACCTGGACATCGATAACCTCTTGGGATCATGAAGTCCTGTAAAAAAGTAAGACAAAGAAGAAAGTCAATACATGAAAATAAACTGAATGTACACTTACCTGTTACACAGTTGCAGATGAATACACAGCCAGTAAGAAAGAATTCCAGATGCAGACAACCACATACAGCTGTACATGGACAGTCTTCTGGGATCATGAAGTCCTGTGAACAAATAAGACAAAGATGAAAGTCAATACATGAAAAGAAACTGAATGGTTACTTACCGATTACACAGTTGCAGATGAATAAAAAAAGTCAGTCAGATTGAGTTCCAGATGCAGACAACCATATACAGTTGACGTATAGTCTATTAGGATCAAGAGGTCCTGTGAACAAGTAAGACAAAGAAGAAAGTCAGTACATGAAAAGAAACTGAATGCTTACTTACCGATTTCACAGCTGCAGATGAATAAAAAAAGTCAGTCAGATTGAGTTCCAGATGCAGACAACGACAAACACTTGGAGATTGATAGCCTCTTGGGATCATGAAGTCCTATCAACAAGTAAGACAAAGAAGAAAATCAAACAATGAAAAGAAACTGAATGTATACTTACCTGTTACACAGTTGCAGATGAATACACAGCCAATAAGATGAAAAATCCAGATGCAGACAACATCAAACACCAGGAGATTAATAGTCTCTTGGGATCATGAGGTCCTGTAAACAAGACAAAAAGAAAGTCAATATATGAAAAGAAACTGAATGTATACTTACCTGTTACACAGTTGCAGATGAATACACAGCCAGAAAGAAAGAATTCCAGATGCAGACAACCACATACAGCTGGACATGGACAGTCTCTTGGGATCATGAAGGCCTGTGAACAAGTAAGACAAAAAACAAAGTCAATACATGAAAAGAAACTGAATGTATACTTACCTGTAACACAGTTGCAGATGAACACATAGCCAATAAGACGAAAAATCCAGATGTAGACAATGGCAAACACTTGGAGATCGATAGCCTCTTGGGATCATGAAGTCCTGTCAACAAGTAAGACAAAGAAGAAAATCAAAATATGAAAAGAAACTGAATGTATACTTACCTGTAACACAGTTGCAGATGAATACACAGCCATTAAGAAATAATTCCAGATGCAGACAACCACATACAGCTGGAAATAGACAGACTCTTAGGATAATGAGGTCCTGTAAACAAGTCATAGAAGAAAGTCAATATATGAAAAGAAACTGAATGCTTACTTACCTACTACACAGTTACAGAAGAACAAAGTCAGTCAGATTGAGATCCAGATGCAGACAACGGCAAGCACTTGGAGATGAATAGTCTCTTGGGATCATGAAGTCCTGTGAACAAGTAAGACAAAGAAGAAAGTTAATACATGAAAAGAAACGGAATGTATACTTACCTGTTACACAGTTGCAGATGAAAAAAAAGCCAGTAAGACGAAAAATCAAAATGCAGACAACGGCAAACAGCTGGAGATGAATAGTCTCTTGGGATCATGAGGTCATGTATACAAGACAAAAAGAAAGTCAATACATGAAAAAAGCTGAATGTATACTTACCTGTTACACAGTTGCAGATGAATACACAGCCAGTAAGAATGAATTCCAGATGCAGACAACCACATGCAGGTGGACATGGATAGCCTCTTGGGATCATGAAGTCCTGTCAACAAGTAAGACAAAGAAGAAAATCAAAACATGAAAAGAAACTGAATGTTTACTTACCTGTAACACAGTTGCAGATGAATACACAGCCAATAAGACAAAAAATCCAGATGCAGATGAATAGTCACTTGGGATAATGAGGTGCTGTAAACAAGACAAAGAAGAAAGTCAATACATGAAAAGAAACTGAATGTATACTTACCTGTTACACAGTTGCAAATGAATACACAGCCAATAAGACGAAAAATCCAGATGCAGACAACGGCAAACAGCTGGAGATGAATAGAATCTTGGGATCATGCGGTCCTGTAAACAAGACAAAAATAAAGTCAATACATGAAAAGAAACGGAATGTATACTAACCTGTTACACAGTTGCAGATGAATACACAGCCAACAAGACGAAAAATCCAGATGCAGATGAATACTCTCTCAGGATCATGAAGTCCTGTGAACAAGTAAGACAAAGAAGAAAGTCCATACATGAAAAGAAACTGAATGCTTACTTACCTACTACACAGTTGCAGATGAATAGAAAGTCAGTCAGATTGAGATCCAGACGCAGATAACGGCAAACACTTGTAGATCGATAGCCTCTTGGGATCATGAAGTCCTGTCAACAAGTAAGACAAAGAAGAAAATCAAAATATGAAAAGAAACTGAATGTTTACTTACCTGTAACACAGTTGCAGATTAATACACAGCCAATAAGATAAAAAATCCGGATGCAGACAACGGCAAACAGCTGGAGATGAATAGTCTCTTGGGATCATGAAGTCCTGTAAACAAGACAAAAAGAAAGTCAATACATGAAAAGAAACTAAATGTATACTTACCTGTTACACAGTTGATGATGAATATAAAGCCATTAAAATAGAATTCCAGATGCAGACAGCCACATATAGCTGGACATGGATAGTCTCTTGGGATCATGAAGTCCTGTCAACAAGTAAGATAAAAAAGAAAGTCAATACATGAAAAGAAACTGAATGTTTACTTACCTGTAACACAGTTGCAGATGAATACACAGCCAATAAGACGAACAATCCAGATGCAGATGAATAGACTTTTGGGATTATGAGGTCCTGTAAACAAGACAAAGAAGAAAGTCAATACATGAAAAGAACATGAATGTATACTTACACTTTACACAGTTGCAGATGAATACACAGCCAGTAAGAAAGAATTCCAGATACAGACAACCACATATAGCTGGACATGAACAGTCTCTTGGGATCATGAAGTCCTGTGAACAAGTAAGACAAAGAAGAAAGTCAATACTTGAAAAGAAACTGAATGCTTACCTACCGATTACACAGTTTCAGATGAATACACAGCCATTAAGAAAGAATTCCAGATGCAGAAGAGCACATGCAGCTGCACATGGACAGTCTCTTGGGATCATGAAGTCCTGTGAACAATTAAGACAAAGAAGAAAATCAAAATATGAAAAGAAACTGAATGTATACTTACCTGTCCCACAGGTGCAGATGAATACACAGCCAATAGGAGGAAAAATCCAGATGCAGTTGAATAGTCTCTTGGGATAACGAGGTCCTGTGAACAAGTTAGACAAAGAAGAAAGTCAATACATGAAAAGAAACTGAATGTATATTTACCTGTTACACAGTTGCAGATGAATATACAGTCAGTAAAAAACAATTCCAGATGCATACAACCACATACAGCTGGACATGGACAGACTCTTGGGATCATGAAGTCCTGTGAACAAGTAAGACAAAGAAGAAAATCAAAATATGAAAAGAAACTGAATGTATACTTACCTGTTACACAGCTGCAGATGAATACACAGCCAGTAATAAAGAATTCCAGATGCAGATGAAGAGCAAGTTAGTTGTAAGGAGTGCAAATTGAGAAACAACCAACCAAGAAAAACGCATTTTTAGCTAAACAAAAAAACAAAACACTTTTCGTTTGAGAGTCATATCTCATATGAAGACATAATAGAAAAGCCTATTATCTTTTGAAAATAACAAAATCTGACACGTGTGACTGTCATTGTAAGGCCAAGTAGGAAGGCATTAAGAATCAGTCCAAAAAATAATTATATCAGACAAAGTATTTATGAGTGTAGGACTTACAGGTCTGATATGATGGAGTTACAGCAAAGGATTAAATGTTTTTAATCAATAATAAGGCCAGTGAATGTCAGTTTTCTTGGCTGGGTCTTTTCACAGCTGCTGTATCTTGTTTGGTGTTTCTGGGTTTTACAGCTCTTTATGTCAAGTGTAAACAGATCCAAAGTGTCATTCTCAGTGCTGATTACATCTGAAATTAACCATAAACCAGAGGTGAGTGGCTAGCAACAGGGTAATGCAGCTCAACACATGTTTCAGTTTACTACACACCCATGTCGCCTCTCCAAAGTCACAGTGATTCTAAAGTCACTCAATACAAAGCACTCAAAAACCAAACCATAAAACACTGCTTAAATCACAAATACATTAATAAAGACTTTGAGCCCATTTCCCTGAAACGGTTCACCCATTAAAGAAAATGGACGAAGAGGGTGGGAGCAGGTGGCTAGTGTTTTCTTACCTGACTGGTGTGACTGGGTAGGGCCAGTAAGTCCTGGCATAGCACCTTCTCTATGTTCCTGGAGAGTACAACAGATCCCAGGCAGCACATGTGAAGCCTTTCTCTGTGGTAAAGGACCAGACATCAAATATGAAATCAGCAGTGGAGTGCGAAGAGTCAGCTGAATGGCTTGTTCCCTCATCAGTAGGTAAGCAAGTGGCCCGGAGACGACAATCCTGCCATCTGTCTTCTTTCAAACAGTGTCTGGAATCTAGTGCACTAGTGGCACCGTGACATCATGACATTACCCTTTGGGCCCTATATTTAAGAGTGTCTTGCAATAAAATTTTCAACAGTGAGAAGGCCGCCCTTAGTAGTTGTCCTCGTTGCTGGAGCATGCAGAGCCATAGACAAACTGCTTTAGACATTTAATTGGTTAGAGAGGTGAAAACCAGCTGTGGGGGTGAAGAAAACCTCTGTTTTCCATGGTCAAGATGATGCTTGCATGGCTGCTCCATGGCCACCATTGTCCTTGAGGGAAAAAAACAGGGGTTAGTTAGTTAGTAAAGCAAAGTAATGTAAAGTAACACACAATTTCACCTCATGAATAAAATCATACACAAGGCTTGGCTCAACATATAAGGAAACGTACAACTTACTTAGAACCTATAATTCCATCAGTAAGGATCTTCATTACAGTGAAGTTAGCCACAGCTAAACCTTTGCTACTGCTTGGTTCTCTCCTTTTGGCTTGTGACCTGGCCTACTTCTAATATACTGCCACATAGTGGATGGAGTAGGAATTACCATGAAAAATGCCATCTGTTGCAACACTGGAGTCACATGGGTATCAGCTATGGCTTCAAGTTGTAGGACTTTTTATGGCATTATAGACAATAGGCAAGTGGCTTAAAGGTCCAACCACAACAGGCCCAATGAGACATAAAGAACCAGCACAACAGGCCCAGTGAGACTAGGGATGCACCTATCAGATATTAGGATCGGATATGTGTCCCTATATTAACAACGCTCGCTCCCTTTTGGTCTCACTGACTTAATATTTCAGAATTAAAGCCAGCCAACACTGATAAATACATGAGTAACAAATCAATACACACAACTAATCATCAAAATTATTACATTTTTAGATAAAAAAATAAAAACAAAACACTATTCTGTTGATAGTCAAATCTCATATGAAGACATATTAGAATAGCCTAGTATCTTTTGAAAATAACAAAATCTGGCATGTGTGACTGTCTGATATACATTGTAAAGCGAACGCTGTACCAAGGTCCTGCACAATTGTTTCTTATTTTAGTGACAAATAAATAGCAATTTAATACATTCATATCTGTGTGTTAATTTGTTACATGGTCTATAAAATGTGGATACCGAAAACTCTCACAGAGATAAGGAGCTGCTGGTGTTAGTTATAAAGACAATTAAACCTACTGAAGAACAGAGACTAAATGAAAATCAAAGACTAACCTTAACTTCCTTACTTTTAAGGAATGGATATGTTTTAGCACTTTAGACAATATAAACATGCATGTAGCACATTTTTATAACGAATAAATCATTACTGTGACACTGTCATAAAATATGCCTATTTGAACTATTTTTACGAAATATTTATCCAGTAAAACATCCATATAGCTTACACATCCAAAATCAGCTGTAGTGTACAGAGACACATCTGATAAATATACAGCTACCCTTAGAATAGCCAGATTACAATTTGCTAACAAATGCTTAAGAGAGCCTGGAGAATTCTGGAGAAAGGTCTTGTGGACAAATGAGACTAGGATTAACCTATATCAGAGTGATGGAAAGACAGAAATTGTGGATTGCTCACTCGCGCTTCAAGGGAGGTAAAATTTAGTTTGCACTCACCCTCTTATTAACGGTACATACTTGGAGCCCATAGGAACCATCCAAAACATAGAAGTTGGAAAGCTCCCACAAAGGTGTTTGTACTTCAGAAATCCTTCTTTCTGAAGATGTTTTATAATCCTGGGTGTTTCCTTGTGAAAGGAAAGTCTGAACCGTGCAAGTCCTCAGTTTGAGTTGCTGAGAGTCAATTTAGGAGTGATCCCTTTATCTTACTGAGTGCTCTGTGTGTAAGTTTATTCTAATGTCCATATGACAGCACAAAACCTCATGAATAAAAACATACACAAGGCTTGGCTGAACATATGAGGAAACGTACAACTTACTTAGAACCTATAGTTCCATCAGTAAGGATCTTCATTACAGTGAAGTTAGCCACAGCTAAACCTTTGCTAAAGCATGGTTCTCTCCTTTTGGCTTGTAACCTGGCCTACTTCCAATATACTGCCACATAGTGGATGGAGTAGGAATTACCATGTAAAATGCCATCTGTTGCAACACTGGAGTCACATGGGTATCAGCTATGGCTTCAAGTTGTAGGACTTTTTATGGCATTATAGACGATAGGCAAGTGGCTTAAAGGTCCAACCACAACAGGCCCAATGAGACATAAAGAACCAGCACAACAGGCCCAGTGAGACTAGGGATGCACCTAGCAGATATTAGGATCGGATATGTGTCCCTATATTAACAATGCTCGCTCCTTTTTGGTCTCACTGACTTAATATTTCAGAATTAAAGCCAGCCAACACTGATAAATACATGAGTAACAAATCAATACACACAACTAATCATCAAAATTATTACATTTTTAGATAAATAAAAAAAAAAACACTATTCTGTTGAGAGTCAAATCTCATATGAAGACATATTAGAATAGCCTAGTATTGAAAATAACAAAATCTGGCATGTGTGACTGTCTGATATACATTGTAAGGCAAACGCTGTACCAAGGTCCTGCACAATTGTTTCTTATTTTAGTGACAAATAAATAGCAATTTAATACATTAATATCTGTGTGTTAATTTGTTGTATTTTATTTTACAAAGTTAGTGAGGGAAAATTGACATCAATCCTGATGTTTTAAGTCTCTCCCACATGGTGAGGTAAACAGTTTATTTATTTAACAATGTATCGGATCAATGTTGTGTATCGATCGATAAGTTTATGTATTGGTATAGAAACTGAACAATGTTGGTGCATCCCTAAATGTAACATATAGGAAACAGGATATGACATCACTGCTGTAGTGTGTCTTTGACAACTTCCCTAGTTAATAGAATATGCCTACATTGATAAATCCCCATACATTTCACCCTGATTGGTGAATGTTTAGCCTTTCAAATGCATGCTTGAATGTGATTGGCTAATGGCAACCACAATAATTGACATGTAAAGTCTTCTGGACAGACAGTATTATAGAATAGGCTAAAGATGCAGCATGTAAAATTGTAGCTTGACTGGATGTGCATGGATGCATGTATAGATTTTAACATGTATTTGTGATGCAATAAGCTGTTTTATTAATTGCTTAAACTATAGAGGAGCATTATTGGGCTAATGAGCATTATGAGCTAAATAGTTTAATTGTCACTTTAACAGGTAAGGACACCAGTTTCTCTCAGAGTTAGCTTAAGTTTTACTAATAAAAAAGGTAACTTTGATTAAAAACAAAATAATAATACTGTCTTGCAGACATCTGATTGATGTCATTTATGGCTGATTTACCGTTACAGTAACTTGATCACAATATTCTGCAAAATAAAATGTAGTAGTTTACTATAGCTCCACTGAATATTGGTTTTGAAATATACCACTGTTTCCTAAGAGGAAGCTGTAACAGGAACAGGTCATTGTAATTTTATGTGTAACCCAGGTTTTAAATGTTCAGAACATTCAAATCAGATGCGAAGCAAAAAAACAATAAATAAAAAAAAAAACTTTTAAAAATAATACAACATGAATAAACTGTTCAAAACAGCCATTAGAGCAGATAGAAAATGACTTACTGATAAGTAAGGTAAATAAAACGAGCCTTAAATGACAGCCAATAGCTTGTTGCCAAGACTGGTCTGCGTCAGAGACGGCCAATCAGCGCTCAGGGGGGCGTTACCTCGGCTCCTCCGCTAGAGACGAGAAGTATTTTGTAGACATATGTAGATGCCTGGGACTTACGATCGCCAAGTATGGGATTTACTGCCATTTTTACTGCCAATATTGAACATGTTTGTGCGGATGTTTCAGAGTATTGCAGCACAAAAACAAAGTAGTAAGCTGACTTAAAATAGAGCAACTCCAACAAAGGTGCAGAGTTAAATTGAGAGGAACATAAGTTGATGCAGTAGATTAAAATGTTTGTGCATGTATCATTGTTGGGAAGGCCTAGCCTGCAGTGAAGTGCCAGAATAGTGACTGGAATGGGCATCACTGTCTTGTTGGATGCACATGTGCATAAATCTTCCATAAATGTACAGCCATTTCTTTTCACCATTGTGTTTGATCCAGTTGTACCAGAGAGTTGCACGGCCCCTAACTTTTTATCTCTAGGGGTCAACCTAACCAAACACAAAAGAGCCTGTCACTATCAAAAGTCTTCAACCTTGTTTGTGGTTAAAGCATAGTTACAGCACAGTGCTCATGTGTCTGAGACTCGTGAATTAATTAGGCAGTTGAGAATGTTGGCAGTCCCAAAAACTTGGCCCTGCCATCTATGGATGCTTAAAAATGCTTCCTCTCCACCTGCGCTGAGATGCCTTCAAGACCTGCAATGCAAAACCCACTGGTGTAAAAATATCAAATATTATAATGCGAGCAAGTAATAAATTAAACAAACTTGATGTGTATTCCAGGATTTCACATAATTGTGTTATATCTGACAACTGTGTTAAGATATACTTTTAAATTATGAAACAGTATGATCAATATTTTATTGTGTATTTGATTATTTTATCACTTTCCATTTCCTTTCGTTTACGGTACCATTTACAATTGAGTGGACTGATGCTCTTGTGTGCTCTAGATATTTTGGAAATTGCTAAACCACTTTATCCACAGTTGTTGGTGAGTCCACTTCATCACAGTCCCTGATGGACTGCTTACAGTGCCCATTACAATTGACTGCCCAGATTCTCTTTTGTCCACAGCCCTTTTTGATGTGGCTACGAACTTCATATATGAGGCTTTCGCCAACATCGTCCACTGTTCTTGGTACAATCGCCTGACCAGATTCTCTTCTGTCCACAGTGTTACTGTTACATTCAAGACTTAGGTGATCCAGTATTGCATATGTGATACTGTTAGTGCTGCCATCTGGTGGCCTGTTTCTTGTTGTTTTTGTTTTTCTCTCTCTCCCTCTCCTGGTGAAACGACTGATTGGAAACAGCTGATCTCAATGCGTGTGCTGGTTGGCTGCAGTGTCTGAGCTTTGTCATTGAAATGGTGCCATTGGCATTTATCTAGTTGCCCGTGGCGTTCTCACCATGTGGCCAAAGGTGGTTGTGATTGAGGCTGTTCAGGATATATAATTTTTTTTTTTTTTTTTTTTTGCTGTTAGATTTAGCTTTGTACTTCTCGTAAATCTGTTTGGCCCTGAATGTAATGGCTGGCTACCACTACGTCGATTGTTTTAACATGACAATTCACAGTTTGATGTATGTGAATCTATTGTAGTCTACTCTTTTCTGTGTCATTATGTACTTGTTGATGTCCAAGTGGTTTAATCATAGTCATGTTTGTAGTGGTGAGTGCCATTTACTATTTTAATTTCATTTATTATTTTTCCTTTTCTCTTACTTCATGTTGGGGAGGCAGGTAAGGCCATTGTATTTTGTTTTATTATTTTTTAGTTAGGTTAGTTAGTAAGGAGGGATGTTGGTCTTTGCTCACCCTGACGCTATATGATGTTGACTGTGGTCTTGTTATGTTTGCCTATAATACTACTTTTTCATTTGAGCATTAAATCTGTTCCTTTATGGATTGTTTATGTCCTCAAGCCATAAACTAGTATTTTTATGAAATGGTTTAATAAACTGGGCTGTAAGATTACTCAAAAATCGAAAAACTTCCAAAATGTAAGCAACATGTTAATTGTCCCACCAGGGATATTAACACAGTAGACCACTATTGCACTGTACTGAGGGATGCTCTGTCCCCCATGCAGCTCTGGGTCACTCTGATAACTGTCTGGTTCAAATAATTCTAACCTACAAGCAGAGAAACTTAAATCTGCAAAGCCTGTAGTGAAGACAGTGAAAAAAGTAGGCCAGAGTTATAAGAACTGCTTTTTATTGGAATTTAAAAACCTGAATGTTCTTATACGAGTGAAGAAGTGTCAAGGTTCTTCTGTTCCCTGTATGCTCTGTGACTAATTTGCTGAACAAGTAGATCTATCTGAGATGTTTCCAAGCTGTTTTAAGCCTGCGTCTGAGATGAACACTGTATGTGAACTTTTACATTCTGAATTTTTAGTCGAAAGTAAGTCAGAAGATGCTGAAAATGATTCCACATCAAAACCGAATTTTATTAAAGAGGCTTTGATGGAGGAACAAAGTTGGGCTCAATCTCTTGATAACTGTAGACTAACTGCTGTAACAGAAGAAAGTAATGCCCCATCATGCAGTTATGTATTTTTAGCAAGATGTACATGTACTTAGCATGTACTTAGCTTAGCCCCCTGACAGTGTGTTCTCTGGTCATCTGGGTATACAGAAAACAAATCACCAGATCATGTGTTTTTTCTTTTGACCTGGTCCTAAAGCTGATGCTGTGTTATGTTGAGTTACGGGAAAACCCAATCAGGTTATTCCATCCACATCACTTCATCCAATCCTAGCATTATGAGCACCATTTCAACGTGTGTAGGGCCACTGCCCTGGCCACTGATCAAATCCTTCTACTTTTGTGTTACCCCTTGACCAGCTACCTAAACAAATGCTCATGCTTCATTACAGTAACAAGGCTGTGATGGCTGTCTTAAGTATGTTGCGAGAAGGTCACAAAGTGTGTTCAGGTTTTTCGCTGCTGCACCTGCATCATTATTCTCCATTTTTTTTGTTCCAGACATGAGGAGCTCCTCCCTTTCTGTTCCACATTGCATTGTTTTTCGCTGCGGCACCTGCATCATTATTCTCCATTTTTTTTTGTTCCAGACATGAGGAGCTCCTCCCTTTCTGTTCCACATTGCATTGTGGTATAATGTAAAAAAGTGTCCATTGTAACCACACTGAGTATGCACCAAAAATTAGCTGTGCGCTAATCAGTGTACATTCGGCACCATTTAAGGTGGCTTCCAGTAAGAAGCTGGAGAATAACTCCAGCCTTGTTGGTGCAGCCGTTTCTTTACGGCATCATAAATCAGCACATTTTACAGTTGTAAAATACATCCAGATAGATCCGGGAACTAATTTTACTGAAGTTCTGAAATTGTTAGCAATTGATCATCACATGTCCAGTGCATATCACCCCGAATCTCAGGGTTCTCTAGAATGTTTTCAACAACCTCAGTGCTTCGTACCTACTGTCTTTAGGTAGATAAAGAATGTGATGATGGCATCCTGGTCTTATTGTTTGCCATTTGTGAAAGTGATCAGGATTCCATTGGGTTTAGCCATTCACAGCTGAATTGTGAATTTCACTTTGGAGATAAAAGACTTGTACGTACCAGGTTCTGCCCTGTGTGCAGAGTTTTCAGGAAGATTGTGTTGATGGAGGTGGATCTGCTAATAGGGTTTTGCTAAGTTCTCCCCTACTGCTTCTGAAGTATCTGCTTTTGTCACACCAGATCTCTTTCTACAGTATTCCGTAATGCCATTTGGGTTACAAAAGGTAATAGCTAATGTAAACAATTGTGAAGCATGTCTGGATGTCGTTGTGATGTCTAGATGTCTATCAGAGTTGGAATGAACATTTGGCAATCCTCTGAAATGTGTTTAAGCGCTTTCTGAAAGTTTCCCTCACACTTAATCTCACTAAATGTGAGTCTGGGAAAGCTAGAGTATCCTAGGTTTGTAAGAAGGTGGGCCAAGGTGAAGTGCGCCCTCTTGAGGCTAAGATACCAACCCTGCAGTTGTGCTTTTGTAGAACCCCTGTTCTAATGACTCCTGACTACACTCAATTCTTCAAGCTGTAAGCTGGGGCTGGAGCTGTCCTCCTTAAAGAAGACTCGAGGTGTTGACCATCCAGTTTATTTTTCATAAAAATTGAAGGAACATCAGATCATGTATAGAACCACTGAGAAGGAAGCTTAGCACTCTTATTAGCTTTTCAACACTTTATGTGGGGTCGAGTGTTTTGGCAGTAGTGCTCTATATATACCACAATATCAGCTGAAGACTGATGAGATGGTTCATGATTGTTCAAGGTTTTAATGTTCAGAATAAGAAAGATTGTGAAAATGTAGTTGCTGATGCGTTGTCTAGGCAGTAGTGTGAGGGTGTTATGACCCTGGGGAGTGTAGAAGAGAGCCTCGTTGGTGCAGCCGTGTTTGTTTACAGCGTCAGAAAGACGAAGCAGTTTAGGAACACAGAGTCCTAATCTGACGTCAGTCCAATTATTCCATTCCACCTTAAATGGTGCAGCAGTTTCAGTCAAAAGTATTCACCCCCCCATCTACTACTAAACATAACAAGTGCTTTCTCCAAATTCAATAATGCTAAATTGCAATGAGGGGTGTGAATAATTTGGACTGCAACTGTACAGCACCAGAATGGAACAGGTGGAGCATAATTGGGATGAGATGCCGATTTCAGTAGGGCATCAATCTTAGTGTGCTTCTCTATCCTTCTTCCACTTAAACACAACTCTAATAATAAACATATGATGCTTTAAATACAAAAACAGAAAATTATATTATTTATATTCAGCCCGTAGTTCAAAACTACTTCCAACCAAACACCACTGTCTGACTCACTGTTGTCTTTTCCTAGTTAATAGATGTAGATCTGCACTCTTAGCTCCTTCAGTGGAGTTTTTTTCAACCATTTCAGCCCAAAAAAAAAAAAAAAAAAAAAGCTTCTAAGCTTTTCAGTCCCTGAGATCAGTACTGGAGGACTTATGTGTCCCATCTGCTGAATTAAGAAAACAAATGGTAAATGTGGCATCAATCTATACAAAATGAAAATGTGAACGAGTTAGACAGTCATGCAGTGAGGTGAAGATGAATCAATGTGAGGACCAGCGGGCAGGAGGGTAGTGTTTTCTTCTTATCTTTTTTTATATCTTTGTCTTCTTTCTTCTTTGTCTTTGTAATTTTCTTTTTTCTTGTTTTCTTCTTTTGGTCGTCCTCCATTTACGCTCTAGTTTCTGCACTGTTTTTAGTTTTTGCCTTGTCATTTTACTTTTAAACAGTGCTTCTTTGTCTAAGGTTGATTGAAGGGTATTTTCTAGGTCGTTTGTTAATTTAACTAGCTCCGTTTGGAGTCATTGGGGTTATCGTGCGCTTTAGACAGTGTTACGGGGACAAATGAACATTTTGCCTAAGATGTATCTCAAAGGAGATTAGATAATGGTCTGATATTACTGAGCTTTGAGGTACAATATTTAGATGATCAATTATAACACCCAGGGTCAGGACTAAATCTAGGGTATGGTTACAGTAATGTGTGGGTCCAGTCACATTTTTTGTGATGCCGACAGAATCTAAGATTGATACAAACGCCTTTGTTAATGGATCATCTGCTTTTTCAAAATGAATATTAAAGTCTTCTACTATTATAACTTTGTCACTGCACACTGACAAGTCTGCAGCAAAATCACAAAATGATTAAAAAAATGCAGAATATGACCCTGGAGGCCTATAAATATTAATTTAGTCTGAATGCATTTTTATTTGTGGCTGGATTTGATTTATTAATGTAGAAAATCTCAAAAGAAGTGAAAGTGTTAGTGTTTTTGAATAATATCTAGTGTATTCTGGTAGATTATGCATACTCCACCTCCTGTGCCTGATAATCTAGGGCTATGTACATATTTATAACCTGCGGTGGTGGCTTCATTTACTGCTATACATTGATCAGGTTTCAGTGTGGCAGAAAATGTCTAGTTTCTAATTAATTTATTAAAACAAGCAGATTTAGATATTCTATGTTTGGCTTTAATTTGGGGCACAGACAGTCTCAAAGCAGCTCGCAGACGGTTTAGCGTGTGTCTGCGGCCTGGTCCCGGCTTTGGATTGTCAGCAGCCTTTTACACTACTCGACTAACTAGCAGACTATGCGTTATGCTGCACGAAAATAGGGCAGCACCCTCCTGCGTGGGGTGGACGCCATCCCTACCTAAAAAACAGGCTTGCCCTCAAACTTTAATCAATTATCTGTGCTATATAGCACTGTGATTCGGCTGTAAGACTCAGCGGCGCGCCTCATTGGAATGGGGCCAAAGCAAATTACGGCAATAAAGTTGCCGGTGAGTGGAAGCATAAGGTAGGTGTTTCTAATAAAGTGACCATAACCTAAAGCTACCTTACACTCAGCAAAAGTCCATTCTCTATCAGCAGAGAAACCTTTGGATGAAAAGTACTGAGCTATCTTTTGCTCATTAATATGTTTCTTCACTATGCCATTGATTACCTTTTCAAAATCAGAATCAGTCCACTGAGGCATTTCAGTCTCTCCCTTAGCTAAGGTGCTGCTTTTATAGTTAAGAGGCTTCCATGAGTATGATGGCCTTTTCTTGACATGGTGAGGAAACAGGAGAACAAAACCAAGTTTTCTTCTTATTAACTAAACTACAGAAGAACAAAAACACAACTCCGTTCAGAGAGGATTACTGTTACAAACGTTACGTTTAACAGTAACAAAACAAACTTCTCTCCTTTAGAGAGGATAACAGCCACAAAACACTAGGTTTTTATCAGTGACAAACAGATAACTTCTCTTCTTTCAGAGAGGCTAACAATTACTGACTCCTCTGTCTTAGGAAACCAGAATTTCTCTCAGATTCGAAATGATGTTTACTCACCAAGAAGGTTTTAGTAGGCCATCCGGGTCACAACACCACATTGTTAGAAATCCGGCATACAGGACACAGATTCAGGAGTCAGGAGACTGGATCTTTAGCATTGGAGTTTATTCACATGCAGACAGAAAATCATACACTGGCACAGCTTAGTTGATCACGGTCAGTCTAGTCTAGTCCGACCATGTCTAGTCCGAACCAATCCAGTCTAAGACAAAATTCAGTCCAAAACTGAATTCAGTCTAAAACAGAATCCAGTCTGATTAGGGGTATTTTGAGAGGGCCTTATATATATTGGAAATTGTGGGAGGGGAAACGAAGGGTAACAAAAGGTGAGACAAAGGATTAAGATAACCATTTGATAAGTTGAAACCACATGAAAGTAATGTTAGAAAGGGCCATATTTTCTCTCAGCTGCAACTCTCAGGTCTTTGGTCTTCACCTATATAAGGCCATCAGTTGTCAGGTACATCTGGATTGTACACAAAACTGTCTGCCCTCCATTGGGTGTTGTGCCCACTTGGGCTATTCGGGGTCAGTGTGGGTGGAGGTAAAGAACTGCCGATTGGCTTTTCAATTTTGCTTTCTGTCAGCGTGATCTCACCCTTGCATGAGTATGATGCAGGACCTCTAGTGTGCACCTTAGGAGTGTCTGGTGGGTTAGGGGGTTCAGGCTGATCTTTGACCTTGAACTTGACCAAACCTTGCATCTCCATCTCCACATCAGTTTCGGTCCAGGTGGTCATGTGAAGTGGTCACTGCACTGCTGTCTGCTCTTGTCCATCTGATTCAGGGGCATATGGAGGTGGTCTCAGGTTTGAGCCGAGAATACAGCCCGGGCTTGTTTGTCTTGTCATCATGTTGTTTGCTTATCTCCATGTTGTGAAAGTTAGCTTACGAGTGATAAGAAGATAAGGGGTGATGAGAGAAATATTGGGGTAATACAAGAAGATATGGGGTGATGAGAGAAACAAAGGGGTGAAACCAGTAGAAGGATGTTACAAGAGAAATATGGAGTGTTAAGAGAAATATGGGGAGTTATAAAGAATAAATAAAGGGGTGTTAAAAGAAAAAGAAGGGGTATTAATAGAAGAAACTGGGTATTACAAGAAGGGTGAGTAATTATACAAGTGAAGAGATAGGGTATAGTGTACACAGAAGAAAGTAAAGCGATAGCTTAAAAGGGATAGCTTGTGTGTGTGAATGTGAAGGGAATTATCGTGTGTCTCTCAGTCTGTGTGTGGATTCTGGGTGGCTATGTTCTGTTGGGGTTGAAGGGATATGTTTGGAGAGTAATTCTAAAAACTCTCCATACTGTTGTCTTTTATTGTGAGATCTTGTGCTTTGCAGGAGATCTCACAATAAGAAAAATCTCATAAAAACGAGAGGAGCTATATTTAAGTTTGTGCACAGAATCAATAAAAGCCAAATTAATTGGGGTTGTAAAAAGATAAGGGTAAAAGCTGAAAATAATTCTGTTATTGTCTCAGAAAAATGTGTGCCTTTGTGGGAGGTTTAAGGGAAGATACAGTATGGGGGCCACCGGAGAATAGAAAAACAGGAGTAAATGTTACATGTTGTATGTCTAGTCTGAGATTTAGTTTTAATGGCCAATAAAAGATAAATGGATCCATTAGATAGAGTTATGTGATAATGAGTGTAGAAAAGCAGTAGGAAATCTATGAAATAAATAGGTTTTGTAGATATGTGGGTTGGAACGAAGTATAGGAAAATTAATGAGCCCGGACTGGACGTCAGAGAGGGAGATAGGTAAAGGAACAGTTTCATAAACCACTAAAGCAGCCCATACTGGCACCAGGTCACGTGTAGTACAATAATACTGTTAATAAGTCCTGTGGTTGTTGTATGGATACTGGAATGTGGGTTTTATAGTGTAAGTCCAACCTACCAACCTGAGAAAGAGATTGACTAGGTTAAAATAGTTATACATAGAAGATGTGTTTATATCTTATGTGTAGGTAATTCTTTGTATGAATAACAAGCATTATTGTTAAGCACTGTAGGAAAGTAATCTCTGGTATTTCTGTTCTATGCTGGTATCTCTGGTATTTCTGTTCTATGCTGGCAGAAAGGGAATCTATCCACCTGTACATACTAGCATCTAAATATGTTCTGCACACATGCTTCTGGTTGAACTTTGACCACTGGAAAGGGGAGCCTCATGTATGCAAGCATACACATACACTAAGGTTTAAGGTTGGTAGAGAGTTAAATCACTTTTAAACACACATAGTTAAAGATTCTCTCACTTGATTAGCTTAAGATTAGATCTACAAGTAATCTGGTTTGATTCTCCTTTCTCTTTTATGGGATGTGAGAGGAGACAGAAAGAAGGACCTAAGGAGGGGCAGCTGGCGAGCGACGTGCCAGAAACATCACATGGACTGAGTGGAAGAAGCTGTGCTGACTTCAGATCAGGCTAGTGTGCTTATCCACAGATCACTTCCCTGTATACACCTGCATTCTAAACAAATGTGTATTCATATTTATAGTGCTATTAATTATATAATACTTGCTAACAGCGTATAAGATGCTGCATGAAGCTTGCCAACTGATTGGTCGGGCAGTGACTTTGATTACTTAAAGAGAACACACTTGGGGGTTAAACATTTTGTTGAAAGCCACAGGTAGGGAAGTATTTGGTGGTTGTTTTTTTTTTTAGAGTGGTCATACATTCTTAAGGTCTGGGCTGGTCTGAAGTTGGCAAACCTCAGTTAATTTCAACAACTCGTATAGTAACTTATAATAAACAAATAAATAAATATTGTATAATTCAAAGTAGACAGTGAAGTGGTAGTAACTTCTTTTTAAATTTTAAAGTAATCTTTTTCACACTCAAATAACATAAAGAGGCCATTATTATGCCAACTATGGGTACAAACACTTCGAAAGGAATTACTGTTCCTGTTGATGTAGTTAAAATAATCCATTAATTAAAGGCATAACTAAGACATCAGAGAAATGACACAAGCGTTGGCCTGACATTGACCAACCTTGGCCAGTGGAGGGGACTCTTAATCCAGATGTAATTAAAGTAATGCAAGTACTTGTGGCCACGTACAAGGCTAACCAAAAGAAAGGTAAGAAGGGGGAAAACCATAAGGAGAAGAGACCGATGGAGCTTGGCATTCTCCAGTTGCTGGAATAAGAAGGGCAGAAACTGGTCAAAGCAGCAAAGGATAAGAGAGAGAGGAGTGCAGAAGAAATGGAGAGACAGATGAGAGGAATAGGAAAGCAGATGGCAGAAATTAATAAGCCATTTTCACACGTAAACCCAGTAAAGAACCCCCCACCATATGAGAAGGAATTGAAGTCTGAGAAGATCTATCCCCAGCTCCCAGTGATCACTCAAGAGGGCAAATATCACATCAGAGATGATGATGACCGAATAGTGGAAGCAGGAAAAGCAGAAACAATTATAAAAATGTATTTTCCAAAAGCAAGAAGAAATCAACATATATGTAAACTGAAGGTGAAGTGAAGATCAGGAGGACAAAAGTTGGAGATGATGTGGATGAAAGTGCGTGGGAAGAAGCCAGAAGAGGATGTGATCCAGCAGTCACGCGGATCCTGGTGAGGGCAGAAAGGAAAGGAGACAAGACGAGAAAGTATGAGGACTCAACAGATGAGAGTTCTAATAAAATGAGTATATGAAGGTAGTGATCAAGGTAAGGAACATAGTCTTTCCACCTGAAGGGGATTCTTTCCAACAGCAGCCGGTACAAGAATGGAAGAAGAAATGTAGAGAGGCGTATAGACCAATGCCTTTCTCACGTGGACACTGCTATGACTTTAGAAAGTCAAAAATCATTGGAGAAGCAGTTGAAGGAGCTGCAGATGCAGACGAAAGAATTGAGGCTGGAAGGATCTCAGAAAGTGGATGAGAAATATGCATTGCACCCCAAAAAAGGATTGTCATGTGACAATATGTGTCCAGTGATTATCTGAGGACCGACATTAGAGTACAAGCCTTGGCAGAATACAGACATGTCTGATGTCATGGAAAAATTGCCAACTCTTCAAGATGGAGCACATCCTTGGAGTAAGAAGAGATCATGGTGGGAACAGAACCTGCTGTAGGAGATAAAGAGACTTCTTGCTATTCTCCGGGGAGTTCCAGCCATCGAAGAAATTCTGCAAAAAGCTGGATTTGATTGCTACATGGGGACAGCGGTAAATGATCCAGAACGGTTTGCTGCAATTAGAGGTCGGGTGTGGACAGCATTGAGATACATTTCCAACAAATATACATCCTGATAACATTGGGAGAACCATTGGGAGAGGAAGAAAACCCTAGAGCCTTATGTGTCAAGAACCCATCAAGGGAGAAATCACAGGGCATGACCCGGAAGCAAATCCATACAAAACAATAAATCCTTCGAGCCAAAATACAGAAAGGACTGCCGTTGTCTGTGAAAAACAAACTGGCAGAAGTCGTGGGCTTAGAAGGTATGGCAAAAGGGGTTTATACAGACCACATTTCTCATCAAGTGGAGTTGTATAGGGAGAAGGAACAGGACCAAAAAGAGCAAGATCAAGAGACCCTCAGAAAACCGACCTCACATACAACTGGTGGAGAACAAGAAAAAAGAAAAAAAAAAAATGCAAGCCCTGGTTATACCAAGCCAGCCTCCAAAAAATCAGCAAGATCAGCCTTCACAACAACTGCAGCCAAATCAGGTTCACCCTCATTGACTCAACCATCATCAGTGGTTCCAGATGTCTCCTGGCCACAGCCAGTTTTTGGTCAAGTACAGGTCTAGAGAGGACAGGGTCAAGGAATCATAGGAAGAGGAAGAAGATTTGATCCAACCTTTCAGCAATCCTTGAAGCATGCTACAACTGTGGAATGGTAGGTCACCTCGCTCGAGAGTGCAACAGACCAAGAGAAAGTTTCAGGGGAAATTACAGAGGAGGATTCAGGGTCCAATTGAGGCCATTCAGGGGACCGGTGAACCCTTATAGGGGCCTGGAACCAGGATTCTAGAGGTGTCCAGAGAATTCGAAAGGGGGTGTCAGCTGGTAGCATCAGAGCCAGAGTGATCCAACCATTGAGGTGAAAGTAAATAATTGACCATTAAAGATGATGGCAGATGGCGGAGCAGCTTTCACATGTAGCCAGCCTGAAGATGCTACACATCTCCCCATGTCTGGTCAGTGGATTCGGACAATCGGGTTTCAGGGAGTGAAACAGCTGATTCCTCTCACAGAACCAATAGAGCTCTGCTATAAAGATATGAAGATTACAATACCCATTCTGGTATCAGAACACACACCAATAGCATTGTTGGGAAGAGATGCTTTGTGCAAATTGAACTGCACAATAAAATGTACACCAGACGGATGCCTGGTGGAAGTGCCAAGTGACATTGTCCACCAACTACTGATGACGACAGAAGCCGAAGCTTCATCAGTGTTCTGGATTGGAAATCTTACTGCAGCCTTCTTGGAGCCGGCCAAGTTGTGGGAGATGTTTATTGCGGCAAACCTGCCTGATGCAGTACTGTTAAACAGTACTGTTATTCAGTATGTAGATGATCATAATTGCTGCAGATGTTGGCTGAGAAGGGGCATAAGGTCTCTCAGAAAAAGGTGCAGTACTGTCAGAAGAAGGTAGTTTATTTGGGTCAGACAATAACGCAGGGGCACAGAAGTATTTCTGACAAACAGTTGAAGCTATTCGTTATGCTCCCAAGCCCAGAACAGTCAGGGAACTGATGACATTTTTATGTATTGCAAGTTATTCTATAGAGGACTATGCCAGTTTAATAGGGCCTTTGAGGGCTATGCTTAAAGATATTGGGAATGCTAAACTCCACTGTAACTTATCCGGGACACGAGATGGCCTTTTAGCATTTGAGACGATTAAACAGAGGTTACAAGAGGCTCCAGCATTGGCGCTTCCAGATTACTCTAAGAATTCCTTATTGTATGGGTCTTGTACTTCTACTGGAGGTAAATATGCATGTGCAGTCCTCTGTCAAGCGACAGGTACAGTAACAGGTCCACAGCCTATTTCTTATTATTCTACAGCATTTTCAGGAGTTGAATTAGGGTTGCCATTATGTTATAGAGCTATGGTAGGAGTCCATTTAATGTATGAGAAAGTGTCATCCAGTAACAATTATTACCCATCATAGCCTTAGAAATCTACTGAACCATGGCAAATACACATTGACTATGTCAAGGCTGAGTTATTATTATAAGCTTCTAGAACAGGAAGATGTCACCCTAATGAGGTGTGTCACAGTGAATCCAGCTGACACCTTGCCAACTTCAGAAGATGGTGAACCCCATGATTGTGTTCAAGACGCTGAGAAATACTCAAGGCTTAGGTCAGATTTGCAAGCCCTCCCACTGCATAATGCAGACTTGGAATATTGGACTGATGGGTCTTATTATAGGAGAGGCAATACATTGTGTGCAGGTTATGCAGTAGTAAAAGCCCAAGGAGCAAACTTTGTGGTTGAGAAAGCTGCAGTAATACCACAGCCTGCTTCAGCACAACTTGATAAACTTATAGGGTTAACAGAAGCATGTTTATTGGCAGAAGGTAAGCAAGTGACTATCTATACTGATTCTGCCTATGCACATAGCGTGTGTCACCTGTTTGGTGCAATATGGAATAGGGGGTTTAAGAAAACAGGTTCTCCTATACAGCATCATGAGAAAATAATAAAATTGTTACATGCCATGATGAAGCCCAAAGAAAGTGCTATAGCTAAATGTGCAACACATAAAAGAGACATGTCAAAAGTCATTCAGGGGAATAAAGCGGCTGATGACGCTGCACAGGTAGCAGCTGATGACGCTGCACAAGGAGCAGACAAATGGGGTGAAGTCTTTTTGGTTACGCATGAGGTAGACATGGAAGACAAAATAACAATCAAGGATGTGACCTTAATGCAGGAAGCAGTTCCTGATAAAGATAAACAGTTGTGGCGAGATCGAGGGGCCACTCCAGATTCTACTGGCCTTTAGAGTAATCATGAGGGGCTGATAGTCGCATAGTCCTATGCGTGATTTAGTAGTGGACTTTGTTGACATGATTAAACCAATAGGAGGTAAGAGATTTGTTAGTCGTGGAAGACTGATTTTCGAGATGGCCAGAGGCCTGTCCAACTAAACGGAAAGATGCACATTTAGTTGCCAAGTTTCTGTGCAGAGAAGTCATAAGCAAGTGGGGACTTCCACATCGAATATCCTCAGATAATGGGAAGGAGTTTGTAGAAGTGAAATTCATTAGATTAAATAGCGTCTTAGGGCAGTGTATCATCCACAAAGTCAGGAAATTTGTGTAAAAAATTTAATGGTAAGAACCGCATTGTGAAAATCTGTCAGCACAGGTCTGAATTGGGTTGCTGCACTTCCATTGGCGTTAATGGTGTGTCGATCACGTGAGCTGTGTGATTTGCACATGACACCGCATGAGTTGGCAACAGGCAGACGAATGCCAATGCCTTGCTTGCATACAAGTGTAAAGGGTTCAAGTCTTGGCCTTTTAGAAGATGAAATGAGAGCGTATGTAACATACATGGCTAATCCACATAAGAGAATATCCATGTATGTTTCTGACAGGCAAAAGAAAGAAGAGGTGCAGGAGAGGCTGGATGAGCAAAAGAGGAGTGTGGTGCAACCTGGGGACAAGTTGTTTGTGAAGGTGTTTAAAAGAAAATGATATAACGAACGCCGTGAAGGTCCTTTTGAGGTTGTGCGCAGTCCAAGTTAAAGGGTCTCCAACGTGGTATAATTTGTCACATTGTGGTAAAGCACCAAGGGAAGAAACACCTCATGTGCATGAAAGAGATGTGGACGTACAGAAGGAGAGAGGCAGGAAGATCTACAGGGTCAAACTCCAAAAGAGGAGATTGTCCATGATGTGGACAATGGTGATGACTCTGTGGGCATTTCTGATGATGCCGGAAATGACTCTGCAATTAACCAATAGGAAAGAAGATTTGGGGACATTGAGTTTAGGGATGTCCCAGAAACAGCAGGAACTAGTTCAGGGGAGTGTAAAGCACTAAAAGGGTACTGAGGACACTGATTCCTCAACAGGGGGAGTCAGAGAGTCAAATAGACGTACAAGTCCAAAACCAGTACAAAAAAGGGTCAGACCTAAACGTTACGAAGACTGAGGTAGATGTGTCATTGGAGAAGATGACTTTATTAGCATCAAATGTTACTGAAGATATAAATAAAGAAGTAACTTTCTTTCGTATTACAAAGAAGAAAGTCAATACATGATAAGAAACTGAATGTTTACTTACCTGTTACACAGTTGCAGATGAAAACACAGCCAGTAAGACAGAATTCTAGATGCAGAAAACCACATACAGCTGGATATGGATAGACTCTTGAGATCATGAGGTCCTGTCAACAAGTAAGGCAAAGAATAAAGTCAATACATGAAAAGAAACTGAATGTATACTTACCTGTTACACAGTTGCAGATGAATACACAGCCAGTAAGCCAGAGTTCCAGATTCAGACAACCATATACAGTTGATAAATAATCTCTTGGGATCATGTCCTGTGAACAAGTAAAACAAAGAAAAAAGTCAATACATAAAAAGAAACTGAATGCTTACTTACCGATTACACAGTTGCAGATGAAAAAAAGCCAGTAAGCTAGAGTTCCAGATTCAGAAAACCATATACAGTTGATGTATAGTCTCTTGAGATCATGAGATCTCTTTTTTTTTATGATCTCTTGAGATCATAAAATAAACGGAATGTATAGTTACCTGTTACACATTTGCAGATGAATACACCGTCAGTAATCCAAAATTCCAGATGCAGACGATGGCAAAAAGTTGGAGATGGATACACTCTTAGGATCAAGAGGTCATATAAACAAGTAAGACAAATAAAGTCAATACATGAAAAGAAACTGAATGTATACTTACCTGTTACAGAGTTGCAGATTAATACACAGCCAGTAAGAAAGAATTCCAGATGCAGACAACCACATACAGCTGGACATGGATAGCCTCTTGGGATCATGAAATCCTGTCAACAAGTAAGACAAAGAAGAAAGTCAATACATGAAAAGAAACTGAAAGTATACTCACCTGTTACACAGTTGAAGATAAATAAACAGCCAATAAGAAGAAAAATCCAGATACAGACAACGGCAAACAGCTGGAGATGAACAGTCTCTTAGCATCATGAGGTCCTGTGAACAAGAAAGTCAATACATGAAAAGAAACTGAATGTTTACTTACCTGTTACACAGTTGCAGATGAATACACAGCCAGTACGACAGAGTTCCAGATGCAGACTACGGCAAAAAGTTGGAAATAGATAGTCTCTTGGTATCATGAGGGCCTGTCAACAAGTAAGACAAAGAAGAAAGTCAAAACATGAAAAGAAACTGAATGTATACTTACCTGTTACACAGTTGCAGATGAAAAAAAAGCCAGTAAGCCAGAGTTCCAGATTCAGACAACCATATACAGTTGATGTATCGTCTCTTGAGATCACGAGGTCCTGTCAACAAGTAAGACAAAGAAGAAAATCAAAATATGAAAAGAAACTGAATGTTTACTTACCTGTAACACAGTTGCAGATTAATACACAGTCAGTAAGAAAGAATTCAAGATGCAGACAACCACATACAGCTGCATATGGACAGTCTCTTGGGATCATGAAGTCCTGTGAACAAGTAAGACTAAGAAGAAAGTCAATACATGAAAAGAAACTGAATGTTTACTTACCTGTTACACAGTTGCAGATGAATACACAGCCAGTACGACAGAGTTCCAGATGCAGACTACGGCAAAAAGTTGGAAATAGATAGTCTCTTGGTATCATGAGGGCCTGTCAACAAGTAAGACAAAGAAGAAAGTCAATACATGAAAAGAAACTGAATGTTTACTTACCTGTTACACAGTTGCAGATGAATACACAGCCAGTAAGAAAGACTTCCAGATGCAGACAACCACATACAGCTGGACATGGATAGTGTCTTGCGATCATGAAGTCCTGTGAACAAGTAAAACAAAGAAAAAAAGTCAAATCATGAAAAGAAACTGAATGCTTACTTACCGATTACACAGTTGCGGATGAAAAAAAGCCAGTAAGCTAGAGTTCCAGATTCAGACAACCATATACAGTTGATGTATAGTCTCTTGAGATCATGAGGTCCTGTGAAAGGGACAAAATGAAAGTCCATACATGAAAAGAAGCGGAATGTATACTTACTTGTTACACAGTTGCAGACTAATACACAGCCAGTAAGAAAGACTTCCAGATGCAGACAACCACATACAGCTGGACATGAATATCTCTTGGGATCATGAAGTCCTGACAAAGAGTAAAACAAAGATGAAAATCAATATATGAAAAGAAACTGAATGTATACTTACCTGTTACACAGTTGCAGATGAAAAAAAGGCCAGTAAGCCAGAGTTCCAGATGCAGACAACCATATACAGTTGATGTAAAGTCTCTTGGGATCACGAGGTCCTGTGAACAAGTAAAACAATGAAGAAAGTTAATACATGAAAAGAAACTGAATGTATACTTACCGATTACACAGTTGTAGATGAATAGAAAATCAGTCAAATTGAGATCCAGATGCAGACAACGGCAAACACTTGGAGATCTATAGCCTCTTGGGATCATGAAGTCCTGTAAACAAGACAAAAAAAGTCAATACATGAAGAGAAACGGAATGTATACTTACCTGTTACACAGTTGCAGATGAATACAAAGCCAGTAAGAAAGAATTCCAGATGCAGACAAACACATACAGCTGGACATCGATAGCCTCTTGGGATCATGAAGTCCTGTCAAGAAGTAAGACAAAGAAGAAAATCAAAACATGAAAAGAAACTGAATGTATACTTACATTTAACACAGTTGCAGATGAATACACAGCCAATAAGACAAAAAATCCAGATGCAGATGAATAGTCTCTTGGGATCATGAGGTCCTGTGAACAAGTAAGACAAAGAAGAAAGTCAATACATGAAAAGAATCTGAATGTATACTTACCTGTAACAAAGTTCCAAATGAATACACAACCATTAAGAAAGAATTCCAGATGCAGACAACCACAAATAGCTGGACATGGACAGTCTCTTGGGATCATGAAGTCCTGTGAACAAGTGAGACAACGAAGAAAGTCAATACATGAAAAGAAACTGAATGTATACTTACCTGTTACAAAGTTGCAGATGAATACAAAGCCAGTAAGAAAGAATTCCAGATGCAGACAACCACATCCAGCTGGACATGAATAGTCTCTTGGGATCATGAGGTCCTGTACACAAGACAAAGAAGAAAGTCAATACATGAAAAGTAACTGAATTTATACTTACCTGTTACACTGTTGCAGATGAATACACAGTCAGTAAAAAGAATTCCAGATGCAGACAACCACATACAGCTGGACATCGATAGCCTCTTGGGATCATGAGGTCCTGTAAACAAGACAAAGAAGAAAGTCAATACATGAAAAGAAACTGAATGTATACTTACCTGTTACACAGTTGCAGATGAAAAAAAAAAGCTAGTAAGCCAGAGTTCCAGATGCAGATAACCATATACAGTTGATGCATAGTCTCTTGGGATCACGAGATTCTGTGAACAAGTAAGACAAAGAAGAAAGTCAATACATGAAAAGAATCTGAATGCTTACTTACCGATTACACAGTTGCAGATGAATAGAAAGTCAGTCAGATTGAGATCCAGATGCAGACAACGGCAAACACTTGGAGATCGATAGCCTCTTGGGATCATGAAGTCCTGTGAACAAGTAAGACAAAGAAGAAAATCAAAATATGAAAAGAAATGGAATGTATACTTACCTGTAACACAGTTGCAGATGAATAGAAAGTTAGTCAGATTGAGTTCCAGATGCAGACAATGGCAAGAAGTTGGAGATGAATAGTCTCTTGGGATCATGAGGTCCTGTAAACAAGAAAAAAAGAAAGTCAATACATGAAAAGAAACTGAATGCTTACTTACCAATTACACAGTTGGAGATGAATACACAGCCATTAAGAAAGAATTCCAGATGCAGACAACCACATACAGCTGGACATGGACAGACTCTTGGGATCATGAAGTCCTGTGAACAAGTGAGACAAAGAAGAAAATCAATACATGAAAAGAAGCTGAATTTATACTTACCTGTTACAAAGTTGCAGATGAATACAAAGCCAGTAAGCCAGAGTTCCAGATTCAGTCAACCATATACAGTTGATGTATAGTCTCCTGGGATCATGAAGTCCTGTGAACAAGTAAGACAAAGAAGAAATTCAATACATGAAAAGAAACTGATACTTACCTGTAACACAGTTGCAGATGAATACACTGTCAGTAAGAAAGAATTCCAGATGCAGACAACCACATACAGCTGGACATCGATAGCCTCTTGGGATCATGAGGTCCTGTAAACAAGACAAAAAAAAAAGCCAATACATGAAAAGAAACTGAATGTATACTTACCTGTTACACAGTTGCAGTTGAAAAAAAGCCAGTAAGCCAGAGTTCCAGATTCAGACAACCATATACAGCTGGACATCGATAGCCTCTTGGGATCACGAGGTCCTGTGAACAAGGAAGACAAAGAAGAAAGTCAATACATGAAAAGAAACTAAATGTATACTTACCTGTTACAAAGTTGCAGATGAATACAAAGCCAGTAAGAAAGAATTCCAGATGCAGACAACCACATCCAGCTGGACATGCATAGCCTCTTGGGATCATGAAGTCCTGTGAACAAGTAAGACAAAGAAGAAAATCAAAAGATAAAAACAAACTGAATGTATACTTACCTGTTACACAGTTGCAGATAAATACACAGTCAGTAAGAAAGAATTCCAGTTGCAGACAACCACATACAGCTGGACATAGACAGTCTCTTGGGATAATGAAGTCCTGTGAATAAGTAAGACAAATAAGAAAGTCAATACATGAAAAAAAACTGAATGTATACTTACCTGTTACACAGTTGCAGATGAAAAGAAACGGTATGTATACTTACCAGTTGCACAGTTGCAGATAAATAGAAAGTCATTCAGATTGAGTTGCAGATGCAGACAACGGCAAACACTTGGAGATCTATAGCCTCTTGGGATCATGAAGTCCTGTGAACAAGTAAGACAAAGAAGAAAGTCAAAACATGAAAAGAAACTGAATGTTTACTTACCTGTAACACAGTTGCAGATGAATACACAGCCAATAAGACGAAAAATCCAGATGCAGTTGAATAGTCTCTTGGGATCAAGAGGTCCTGTGAAGAAGTAAGACAAAGAAGAAAGTCAATACATGAAAAGAAACAGAATGTATACTTACCTATAACACAGTTGCAGATGAATACACAGCCAATAAAATGTAAAATCCAGATGCAGACAACGGCAAACAGCTGGAGATGAATAGTCTCTTGGGATCATGAGGTCCTGTAAACAAGACAAAAAAAAAAGTCAATACATGAATAGAAACGGAATGTATACCCACCTGTTACACAGTTGCAGATGAAAAGAAACGGAATGTATACTTACCTGTTACACAGTTGCAGATGAATACACAGCCAGTAAGAAAGAGTTCCAGTTGCAGACAACCACATACAGCTGGACATGGACAGTCTCTTGGGATCATGAAGTCCTGTGAA
This sequence comes from Salminus brasiliensis, assembly GCF_030463535.1. Lineage (NCBI taxonomy): Eukaryota > Metazoa > Chordata > Actinopteri > Characiformes > Bryconidae > Salminus > Salminus brasiliensis. The sequence goes on along the minus strand of NC_132883.1, from coordinate 24,765,452 downwards.
CAAGACAAAGAAGAAAGTCAATACATGAAAAGAAACTGAATGTATACTTACCTGTTACACAGTTGCAGATGAATACACAGTCAGTAAGAAAGAATTCCAGATGCAGACAACCACATACAGCTGGACATCGATAGCCTCTTGGGATCATGAAGTCCTGTGAACAAGACAAAAAGAAAGTCAATACATGAAAAGAAACTGAATGTATACTTACCTGTTACAAAGTTGCAGATGAATAGAAAGTCAGTCAGATTGAGTTCCAGATGTAGACAACGGCAAACACTTGGAGATCGATAGCCTCTTGGGATCATGAAGTCCTGTGAACAAGTAAGACAAAGAAGAAAGTCAATACATGAAAAGAAACTGAATGTATACTTACCTGTTACACAGTTGCAGATGAATACACAGTCAGTAAGAAAGAATTCCAGATGCAGACAACCACATACAGCTGGACATCGATAGCCTCTTGGGATCATGAAGTCCTGTGAACAAGACAAAAAGAAAGTCAATACATGAAAAGAAACTGAATGTATACTTACCTGTTACAAAGTTGCAGATGAATAGAAAGTCAGTCAGATTGAGTTCCAGATGCAGACAACGGCAAGCACTTGGAGATCGATAGCCTCTTGGGATCATGAAGTCCTTTCAAGAAGTAAGACAAAGAAGAAAATCAAAACATGAAAAGAAACTGAATGTATACTTACCTGTTACACAGTTGCAGATGAATACAGTCAGTAAGAAAGAATTCCAGATGCAGACAACCACATACAGCTGGACATCGATAGCCTCTTGGGATCATGAAGTCCTGTAAACAAGACAAAAAGAAAGTCAATACATGAATCAGAATCAGATTCAGAATCAGAATCTCTATTTCATATGTTACACATACAAGGAATTTGTCTTGGTGAGAGCAACACGTATGACAAGTAACAAAAAAAAAAACAAAAACAGAATATTCTTAAACTAAAGGAAAATGACACTAAACAATAAATAGGGTAGGGGATAAATTAAAAAAGTAAAAAGTACTAAGGTAAAAAAGAGCTGAAAATATATTTACAGAAAAGAACATCTGTACAGGTGTGCAAATAGTCATAGTGCAAAATAGCTGTTCAGTCCGGTTTGGTACAGTTCAGTTGTAAGTTTTGAGGTTTACAGTGGGAGGTGTCCACTGTGATTGAGGAGCACTACAGCTCTGGGGAAGAAGCTGTTAGCATGACGTGTTGTGCTGGTTTTGATGGACCGCAGTCTTCTACCCGAGGGGAGTGTCTGGAAGAGGAGGTGTCCAGGATGTGAGGGGTCAGATGTAATCTTGCCAGCCCGCTTCCTCATCCTGCTGGTGTAGATCTGCTGAAGTGATGGCAGGTTACATCCGATGATCCTCTCTGCTGTCCTGATGATGCGCTGGAGTTTGGTTCTTTCTTGTGAGGTGGAGGAACCAAACCAGATAGTTATGAAGGCTGTGATAATGGACTCGATGATCGCTGTGTAGAACTGGATCATCAGGGTCTGTGGCAGGTTGAATTTCTTGAGCTGTCTCAAGAACATCATTCTTTGTTGAGCTTTCTTGATGATGGAGATGGTGTTTTTCTCCCATTTCAAGTCTCTGGAAATGGTGGTGACCAGGAACTTGAGTGACTCCACAATTGATGCTGCAGTGTTGTTGATGTGGAGGGGGGGAAGGGTGGGTGGATTGCGTCGGACGTCCACCACCACCTCTACAGTCTTTTCTGTGTTTAGCAGCAGGTGGTTGTTGCTGCACCAGGACAACGGCAAACAGCTGGAAATGAATAGTCTCTTGGGATCATGAGGTCCTGTAAAAAAGTAAGACAAAGAAGAAAGTCAAAACATGAAAAGAAACTGAATGTATACTTACCTGTTACACAGTTGCAGATGAATACACAGTCAGTAAGAAAGAATTCCAGATGCAGACAACCACATACAGCTGGACATGGACAGTCTCTTGGGATCATGAAGTCCTGTAAAAAAGACAAAAAAAGTCAATACATGAAGAGAAACTGAATGTATACTTACCTGTTACACAGTTGCAGATGAATACAAAGCCAGTAAGAAAGAATTCCAGATGCAGACAACCACATACAGCTGGACATCGATAGCCTCTTGGGATCATGAAGTCCTGTCAAGAAGTAAGACAAAGAAGAAAATCAAAACATGAAAAGAAACTGAATGTATACTTACCTGTTACACAGTTGCAGATGAATAGAAAGTCAGTCAGATTGACTTCCAGATGCAGACAATGGCAAACACTTGGAGATCGATAGCCTCTTGGGATCATGAAGTCCTGTCAACAAGTAAGACAAATAAGAAAGTCAATACATGAAAAGAAACTGAATGTATACTTACCTGTTACACAGTTGCAGATGAAAAGAAACTGAATGTATACTTACCTGTTACACAGTTGCAGATGAATAGAAAGTCAGTAAGAAAGAATTCCAGATGCAGACAACCACATACAGCTGGACATCGATAGCCTCTTGGGATCATGAAGTCCGGTAAACAAGACAAAAAGAAAGTCAATACATGAAAAGAAACTGAATGTATACTTACCTGTTACACAGTTGCAGATGAAAAGAAACTGAATGTATACTTACCTGTTACACAGTTGCAGATGAATAGAAAGTCAGTAAGAAAGAATTCCAGATGCAGACAACCACATACAGCTGGACATCGATAGCCTCTTGGGATCATGAAGTCCTGTCAAGAAGTAAGACAAAGAAGAAAATCAAAACATGAAAAGAAACTGAATGTATACTTACCTGATACACAGTTGCAGATGAATACACAGTCAGTAAGAAAGAATTCCAGATGCAGACAACCACATACAGCTGGACATCGATAGCCTCTTGGGATCATGAAGTCCTGTGAACAAGACAAAAAGAAAGTCAATACATGAAAATAAAACTGAATGTATACTTACCTGTTACAAAGTTGCAGATGAATAGAAAGTCAGTCAGATTGAGTTCCAGATGCAGACAACGGCAAACACTTGGAGATCGATAGCCTCTTGGGGGTCATGAAGTCCTGTGAACAAGTAAGAAAAAGAAGAAAGTCAAAACATGAAAAGAAACTGAATGTATACTTACCTGTTGCACAGTTGCAGATTAATAGAAAGTCAGAAACGGAAGTCAAGAAACGGAATGTATACTTACTTGTTGCACAGTTGCAGATGAATAGAAAGTCAGTCAGATTGAGTTCCAGATGCAGACAACGGCAAGCACTTGGAGATCGATAGCCTCTTGGGATCATGAAGTCCTGTCAAGAAGTAAGACAAAGAAGAAAATCAAAACATAAAAAGATACTGAATGTATACTTACCTGTTACACAGTTACAGATGAATACACAGTCAGTAAGAAAGAATTCCAGATGCAGACAACCACATACAGCTGGAAACCGATAGCCTCTTGGGATCATGAAGTCCTGTAAACAAGACAAAAAGAAAGTCAATACATGAATCAGAATCAGATTCAGAATCAGAATCTCTTTATTTCATATGTTACACATACAAGGAATTTGTCTTGGTGAGAGCAACACGTATGATAAGTAACAAAAAAAAAAACAAAAACAGAATATTCTTAAACTAAAGGAAAATGACACTAAACAATAAATAGGGTAGGGGATAAATTAAAAAAGTAAAAAGTACTAAGGTAAAAAAGAGCTGAAAATAGATTTACAGAAAAGAACATCTGTACATAGAACATATGTATACTTACCTGTTACACAGTTGCAGATGAATACACAGTCAGTAAGAAAGAATTCCAGATGCAGACAACCACATACAGCTGGACATCGATAGCCTCTTGGGATCATGAAGTCCTGTGAACAAGACAAAAAGAAAGTCAATACATGAAAAGAAACTGAATGTATACTTACCTGTTACAAAGTTGCAGATGAATAGAAAGTCAGTCAGATTGAGTTCCAGATGCAGACAACGGCAAGCACTTGGAGATCGATAGCCTCTTGGGATCATGAAGTCCTTTCAAGAAGTAAGACAAAGAAGAAAATCAAAACATGAAAAGAAACTGAATGTATACTTACCTGTTACACAGTTGCAGATGAATACAGTCAGTAAGAAAGAATTCCAGATGCAGACAACCACATACAGCTGGACATCGATAGCCTCTTGGGATCATGAAGTCCTGTAAACAAGACAAAAAGAAAGTCAATACATGAATCAGAATCAGATTCAGAATCAGAATCTCTATTTCATATGTTACACATACAAGGAATTTGTCTTGGTGAGAGCAACACGTATGACAAGTAACAAAAAAAAAAACAAAAACAGAATATTCTTAAACTAAAGGAAAATGACACTAAACAATAAATAGGGTAGGGGATAAATTAAAAAAGTAAAAAGTACTAAGGTAAAAAAGAGCTGAAAATATATTTACAGAAAAGAACATCTGTACAGGTGTGCAAATAGTCATAGTGCAAAATAGCTGTTCAGTCCGGTTTGGTACAGTTCAGTTGTAAGTTTTGAGGTTTACAGTGGGAGGTGTCCACTGTGATTGAGGAGCACTACAGCTCTGGGGAAGAAGCTGTTAGCATGACGTGTTGTGCTGGTTTTGATGGACCGCAGTCTTCTACCCGAGGGGAGTGTCTGGAAGAGGAGGTGTCCAGGATGTGAGGGGTCAGATGTAATCTTGCCAGCCCGCTTCCTCATCCTGCTGGTGTAGATCTGCTGAAGTGATGGCAGGTTACATCCGATGATCCTCTCTGCTGTCCTGATGATGCGCTGGAGTTTGGTTCTTTCTTGTGAGGTGGAGGAACCAAACCAGATAGTTATGAAGGCTGTGATAATGGACTCGATGATCGCTGTGTAGAACTGGATCATCAGGGTCTGTGGCAGGTTGAATTTCTTGAGCTGTCTCAAGAACATCATTCTTTGTTGAGCTTTCTTGATGATGGAGATGGTGTTTTTCTCCCATTTCAAGTCTCTGGAAATGGTGGTGACCAGGAACTTGAGTGACTCCACAATTGATGCTGCAGTGTTGTTGATGTGGAGGGGGGGAAGGGTGGGTGGATTGCGTCGGACGTCCACCACCACCTCTACAGTCTTTTCTGTGTTTAGCAGCAGGTGGTTGTTGCTGCACCAGGACAACGGCAAACAGCTGGAAATGAATAGTCTCTTGGGATCATGAGGTCCTGTAAAAAAGTAAGACAAAGAAGAAAGTCAAAACATGAAAAGAAACTGAATGTATACTTACCTGTTACACAGTTGCAGATGAATACACAGTCAGTAAGAAAGAATTCCAGATGCAGACAACCACATACAGCTGGACATGGACAGTCTCTTGGGATCATGAAGTCCTGTAAAAAAGACAAAAAAAGTCAATACATGAAGAGAAACTGAATGTATACTTACCTGTTACACAGTTGCAGATGAATACAAAGCCAGTAAGAAAGAATTCCAGATGCAGACAACCACATACAGCTGGACATCGATAGCCTCTTGGGATCATGAAGTCCTGTCAAGAAGTAAGACAAAGAAGAAAATCAAAACATGAAAAGAAACTGAATGTATACTTACCTGTTACACAGTTGCAGATGAATAGAAAGTCAGTCAGATTGACTTCCAGATGCAGACAATGGCAAACACTTGGAGATCGATAGCCTCTTGGGATCATGAAGTCCTGTCAACAAGTAAGACAAATAAGAAAGTCAATACATGAAAAGAAACTGAATGTATACTTACCTGTTACACAGTTGCAGATGAAAAGAAACTGAATGTATACTTACCTGTTACACAGTTGCAGATGAATAGAAAGTCAGTAAGAAAGAATTCCAGATGCAGACAACCACATACAGCTGGACATCGATAGCCTCTTGGGATCATGAAGTCCGGTAAACAAGACAAAAAGAAAGTCAATACATGAAAAGAAACTGAATGTATACTTACCTGTTACACAGTTGCAGATGAAAAGAAACTGAATGTATACTTACCTGTTACACAGTTGCAGATGAATAGAAAGTCAGTAAGAAAGAATTCCAGATGCAGACAACCACATACAGCTGGACATCGATAGCCTCTTGGGATCATGAAGTCCGGTAAACAAGACAAAAAGAAAGTCAATACATGAAAAGAAACTGAATGTATACTTACCTGTTACACAGTTGCAGATGAATAGGAAGTAAGTTAGATTGAGTTCCAGATGTAGACAACGGCAAGCACTTGGAGATCGATAGCCTCTTGGGATCATGAAGTCCTGTCAAGAAGTAAGACAAAGAAGAAAATCAAAACATGAAAAGAAACTGAATGTATACTTACCTGTTACACAGTTGCAGATGAATACACAGTCAGTAAGAAAGAATTCCAGATGCAGACAACCACATACAGCTGGACATGGACAGTCTCTTGGGATCATGAAGTCCTGTAAAAAAGACAAAAAAAGTCAATACATGAAGAGAAACTGAATGTATACTTACCTGTTACACAGTTGCAGATGAATACAAAGCCAGTAAGAAAGAATTCCAGATGCAGACAACCACATACAGCTGGACATCGATAGCCTCTTGGGATCATGAAGTCCTGTGAACAAGACAAAAAGAAAGTCAATACATGAAAATAAAACTGAATGTATACTTACCTGTTACAAAGTTGCAGATGAATAGAAAGTCAGTCAGATTGAGTTCCAGATGCAGACAACGGCAAACACTTGGAGATCGATAGCCTCTTGGGGGTCATGAAGTCCTGTGAACAAGTAAGAAAAAGAAGAAAGTCAAAACATGAAAAGAAACTGAATGTATACTTACCTGTTGCACAGTTGCAGATGAATAGAAAGTCAGAAACGGAAGTCAAGAAACGGAATGTATACTTACTTGTTGCACAGTTGCAGATGAATAGAAAGTCAGTCAGATTGAGTTCCAGATGCAGACAACGGCAAGCACTTGGAGATCGATAGCCTCTTGGGATCATGAAGTCCTGTCAAGAAGTAAGACAAAGAAGAAAATCAAAACATAAAAAGATACTGAATGTATACTTACCTGTTACACAGTTACAGATGAATACACAGTCAGTAAGAAAGAATTCCAGATGCAGACAACCACATACAGCTGGAAACCGATAGCCTCTTGGGATCATGAAGTCCTGTAAACAAGACAAAAAGAAAGTCAATACATGAATCAGAATCAGATTCAGAATCAGAATCTCTTTATTTCATATGTTACACATACAAGGAATTTGTCTTGGTGAGAGCAACACGTATGATAAGTAACAAAAAAAAAAACAAAAACAGAATATTCTTAAACTAAAGGAAAATGACACTAAACAATAAATAGGGTAGGGGATAAATTAAAAAAGTAAAAAGTACTAAGGTAAAAAAGAGCTGAAAATAGATTTACAGAAAAGAACATCTGTACAGGTGTGCAAATAGTCATAGTGCAAAATAGGCAGAGTGCAAAATAGCTGTTCAGTCCGGTTTGGTACAGTTCAGTTGTAAGTTTTGAGGTTTACAGTGGGAGGTGTCCACTGTGATTGAGGAGCGCTACAGCTCTGGGGAAGAAGCTGTTAGCATGACGTGTTGTGCTGGTTTTGATGGACCGCAGTCTTCTACCCGAGGGGAATGTCTGGAAGAGGAGGTGTCCAGGATGTGAGGGGTCAGATGTAATCTTGCCAGCCCGCTTCCTCATCCTGCTGGTGTAGATCTGCTGAAGTGATGGCAGGTTACATCCGATGATCCTCTCTGCTGTCCTGATGATGCGCTGGAGTGCTGGATGGTTCTTTCTTGTGAGGTGGAGGAACCAAACCAGATAGTTATGGAGGCTGTGATAATGGACTCGATGATCGCTGTGTAGAACTGGATCATCAGGGTCTGTGGCAGGTTGAATTTCTTGAGCTGTCTCAAGAAGAACATTCTTTGTTGAGCTTTCTTGATGATGGAGATGGTGTTTTTCTCCCATTTCAAGTCTCTGGAAATGGTGGTGACCAGGAACTTGAGTGACTCCACCATTGATGCTGCAGTGTTGTTGATGTGGAGGGGGGGAAGGGTGGGTGGATTGCGTCGGACGTCCACCACCACCTCTACAGTCTTTTCTGTGTTTAGCAGCAGGTGGTTGTTGCTGCACCAGGACAACGGCAAACAGCTGGAAATGAATAGTCTCTTGGGATCACGAGGTCCTGTAAACAAGTAAGACAAAGAAGAAAGTCAAAACATGAAAAGAAACTGAATGTATACTTACCTGTTACACAGTTGCAGATGAATACACAGTCAGTAAGAAAGAATTCCAGATGCAGACAACCACATACAGCTGGACATGGACAGTCTCTTGGGATCATGAAGTCCTGTGAATAAGTAAGACGAATAAGAAAGTCAATACATGAAAAGAAACTGAATGTATACTTACCTGTTACACAGTTGCAGATGAATACAAAGCCAGTAAGAAAGAATTCTAGATGCAGACAACCACATCCAGCTGGACATGAATAGTCTCTTGGGATCATGAAGTCCTGTACACAAGACAAAGAAGAAAGTCAATACATGAAAAGTAACTGAATTTATACTTACCTGTTACACTGTTGCAGATGAATACACAGTCAGTAAGAAAGAATTCCAGATGCAGACAACCACATACAGCTGGACATCGATAGCCTCTTGGGATCATGAGGTCCTGTAAACAAGACAAAGAAGAAAGTCAATACATGAAAAGAAACTGAATGTATACTTACCTGTTACACAGTTGCAGATGAAAAAAAAAAGCTAGTAAGTCAGAGTTCCAGATGCAGATAACCATATACAGTTGATGCATAGTCTCTTGGGATCACGAGGTTCTGTGAACAAGTAAGACAAAGAAGAAAGTCAATACATGAAAAGAATCTGAATGCTTACTTACCGATTACACAGTTGCAGATGAATAGAAAGTCAGTCAGATTGAGATCCAGATGCAGACAACGGCAAACACTTGGAGATCGATAGCCTCTTGGGATCATGAAGTCCTGTGAACAAGTAAGACAAAGAAGAAAATCAAAATATGAAAAGAAATGGAATGTATACTTACCTGTAACACAGTTGCAGATGAATAGAAAGTTAGTCAGATTGAGTTCCAGATGCAGACAATGGCAAGAAGTTGGAGATGAATAGTCTCTTGGGATCATGAGGTCCTGTAAACAAGAAAAAAAGAAAGTCAATACATGAAAAGAAACTGAATGCTTACTTACCGATTACACAGTTGGAGATGAATACACAGCCATTAAGAAAGAATTCCAGATGCAGACAACCACATACAGCTGGACATGGACAGACTCTTGGGATCATGAAGTCCTGTGAACAAGTAAGACAATATATAAAGTCAATACATGAAAAGAAGCTGAATGTATACTTACCTGTTACACAGTTGCAGATGAAAAAAAGCCAGTAAGCCAGAGTTCCAGATTCAGTCAACCATATACAGTTGATGTATAGTCTCCTGGGATCATGAAATCCTGTGAACAAGTAAGACAAAGAAAAAAGTAAATACATGAAAAGAAACTGAATGTATACTTACCTGTAACACAGTTGCAGATGAACACAGCCAATAAGATGAAAAATCCAGATGCAGACAATGGCAAACACTTGGAGATCGATAGCCTCATGGGATCATGAAGTCCTGTCAACAAGTAACAAAGAAGAAAATCCAAATATGAAAAGAAACTGAATGTATACTTACCTGTATCACAGTTGCAGATTAATACACAGCCAAGAAGATGAAAAATCCAGATGCAGACAACAGCAAACAGCTGGAGATGAATAGTCTCTTGGGATCATGAGGTCCTGTAAACAAGTATGACAAAGAAGAAAGTCAATACATGAAAAGAAACTGAATGCTTACTTACCGATTACACAGTTGCAGATGAAAAAAATAAAGCCAGTAAGCCAGAGTTCCAGATTCAGACAACCATATACAGTTGATTTATAGTCTCTTGGGATCACGAGGTACTGTGAACAAGTAAGACAAAGAAGAAAGTCAATACATGAAAAGAAGCTGAATGTATACTTACCTGTTACACAGTTGCAGATGAATACACAGCCATTAAGAAAGAATTCCAGATGCAGACAACCACATCCAGCTGGACACAGATAGTCTCTTGGGATCATGAGGTCCTGTAAAGAAGACAAAGAAGAAAGTCAATATATGAAAAGAAACTGAATGTATACTTACCTGTTACACAGTTGCAGATGAATACACAGTCAGTAAGAAAGAATTTCAGATGCAGACAACAACATACAACTGGAGATCGATAGCCTGTTGGGATCATGAGGTCCTGTAAACAAGACAAAAAGAAAGTCAATACATGAAAAGAAACTGAATGTATACTTACCTGTTACACAGTTGCAGTTGAAAAAAAGCCAGTAAGCCAGAGTTCCAGATTCAGACAACCATATACAGTTGATGTATAGTCTCTTGGGATGATGAGGTCCTGTGAACAAGTAAGACAAAGAAGAAAGTCAATACATGAAAAGAAATTGAATGTATACTTACCTGTAACACAGTTGCAGATGAAAAGAAACGGAATGTATACTTACCTGTTACAATGTTGCAGATGAATACACAGTCAGTAAGAAAGAGTACCAGATGCAGACAACCACATACAGCTGGACAAGGACAGTCTCTTGGGATCATGAAGTCCTGTGAACAAGTAAGACAAAGAAGAAAGTCAATACATGAAAAGAAACTGAATGTATACTTACCTGTTACAAAGTTGCAGATGAATACAAAGCCAGTAGGAAAGAATTCCAGATGCAGACAACCGCATACAGCTGGACATGGATAGTCTCTTGGGATCAGGAGGTCCTGTAAACAAGAGAAAGAAGAAAGTCAATACATGAAAAGAAAATGAATGTATACTTACCTGTTACACAGTTGGAGATGAAAAAAACGCCAGTAAGCCAGATTCACACAACCATATACAGTTGATGTATAGTCTCTTGGGATGATGAGGTCCTGTGAAAAAGTAAGACAAAGAAGAAAGTAAATACATGAAAAGAAACTGAATGTATACTTACCTATTGCACAGTTGCAGATGAATACACAGCCAATAAGACGAAAAATCCAGATGCAGTTGAATAGTCTCTTGGGATCACGAGGTCCTGTGAACAAGTAAGACAAAGAAGAAAGTAAATACATGAAAAGAAACTGAATGTATACTTACCTATTGCACAGTTGCAGATGAATACACGGTCAGTAAGAAAGAATTCCAGTTGCAGACAACCACATACAGCTGGACATGGACCGTCTCTTGGGATCCTGAAGTCCTGTGAATAAGTAAGACAAATAAGAAAGTCAATACATGAAAACAAACTGAATGTATACTTACCTGTTACACAGTTGCAGATGAAAAGAAACTGAATGTATACTTACCTGTAACAGTTGCAGATTAATACAAAGCCAATAAGATAAAAAATCCAGATGCAGACAACAGCAAACAGCTGGAGATGAATACTCTCTTGGGATCATGAAGTCCTGTCAACAAGTAAGACAAAGAAGAAAATCAAAATATGAAAAGAAATTGAATGTATACTTACCTATAACACAGTTGCAGATGAATACACAGCCAATAAAACGTGAAATCCAGATGCAGACAACGGCAAACAGCTGGAGATGAATAGTCTCTTGGGATCATGAGGTCCTGTAAACAAGACAAAAAAAAGTCAATACATGAATAGAAACGGAATGTATACTTACCTGTTACAAAATTGCAGATGAATACAAAGCCAGTAAGAAAGAATTCCAGATGCAGACAACCGCATACAGCTGGACATGGATAGTATCTTGGGATCAGGAGGTCCTGTAAACAAGAGAAAGAAGAAAGTCAATATATGAAAAGAAAATGAATGTATACTTACCTGTTACACAGTTGCAGATGAATAGAAAGTTAGTCAGATTGAGTTCCAGATGCAGACAACGGCAAACACTTGGAGATTGATAGCCTCTTGGGGTCATCAAGTCCTGTGAACAAGTAAGAAAAAGAAGAAAGTCAAAACATGAAAAGAAACTGAATGTATACTTACCTGTTGCACAGTTGTAGATGAATAGAAAGTCAGAAACGGAAGTCAAGTAACGGAAACGGAAGTCAAGAAACGGAATGTATACTTACCTAATACACAGTTGCAGTTGAAAAAAAGCCAGTAAGCCAGAGTTGCAGATTAAGACAACAATATTCAGTTGATGTACAGTCTCTTGGGATTACGAGGTCCTGTGAACAAGTAAGACAAAGAAGAAAGTCAATACATGAAAAGAAACTGAATGAATACTTACCTGTAACACAGTTGCAGATGAATACACAGTCAGTAAGAAAGAATTCCAGTTGCAGACAACTACATACAGCTGGACATGGATAGTATCTTGGGATCACGAGGTCCTGTAAACAAGAGAAAGAAGAAAGTCAATACATGAAAAAAAACTGAATGTATACTTATCTATTGCACAGTTGCAGATTAATACACAGCCAATAAGACGATAAATCCAGATGCAGACAACCGCAAACAGCTGGAGATGAATAGTCTCTTGGGATCATGAGGTCCTGTAAATAAGATAAAAAGAAAGTCAATACATGAAAAGAAACTGAATGTATACTTACCTGTTAGACAGTTGCAGATGAAAAGAAACGGAATGTATACTTACCCGTAACACAGTTGCAGGTTAATACACAGTCAGTAAGAAAGAATTCCAGATGCAGACAACCACATACAGCTGGACATCGATAGCCTCTTGGGATCATGAAGTCCTCTAAACAAGACAAAAAAAAGTCAATACATGAAAAGAGACTGAATGAATACTTAACTGTTACACAGTTGCAGATGAATACACAGCCAATAAGACGAAAAATCCAGATGCAGTTGAATAGTCTCTTGGGATCACGAGGTCCTGTGAACAAGTAAGACAAAGAAGAAAGTAAATACATGAAAAGAAACTGAATGTATACTTACCTATTGCACAGTTGCAGATGAATACACAGTCAGTAAGAAAGAATTCCAGTTGCAGACAACCACATACAGCTGGACATGGACCGTCTCTTGGGATCCTGAAGTCCTGTCAACAAGTAAGACAAAGAAGAAAATCAAAATATGAAAAGAAATTGAATGTATACTTACCTATAACACAGTTGCAGATGAATACACAGCCAATAAAACGTAAAATCCAGATGCAGACAACGGCAAACAGCTGGAGATGAATAGTCTCTTGGGATCATGAGGTCCTGTAAACAAGACAAAAAAAAGTCAATACATGAATAGAAACGGAATGTATACTTACCTGTTACACAGTTGCAGATGAATAGAAAGTCAGTCAGATTGAGATCCAGATGCAGACAACGGCAAACAGCTGGAGATGAATAGTCTCTTGGGATCATGAGGTCCTGTAAACAAGACAAAAAAAAGTCACTACATGAAAAGAAACTGAATGTATACTTACCTGTTACACAGTTGCAGATGAAAAGAAACGGAATGTATACTTACCTGTTACACAGATGCAGATGAATACACAGTCAGTAAGAAAGAATTCCAGATGCAGACAACCACATACAGCTAGACATGGATAGTCTCTTTGGATCATGAAGTCTTGTGAACAAGTAAGACAAAGAAGAAAATTAAAATATAAAAACAAACTGAATGTATACTTACCTGTAACACAGTTGCAGATTAATACACAGCCAATAAGATGAAAAATCCAGATGCAGACAACAGAACACAGCTGGAGATGAATAGTCTCTTGGGATCATGAGGTCCTGTAAACAAGTATGACAAAGACGAAAGTCAATACATGAAAAGAAACTGAATGTATACTTACTTGTTACACAGTTGCAGATGAATACACAGTCAGTAAGAAAGAATTCCAGTTGCAGACAACCACATACAGCTGGACATGGACAGACTCTTGGGATCATGAAGTCCTGTGAATAAGTAAGACAAATAACAAAGTCAATACATGAAAAGAAGCTGAATGCTTACTTACCGATTACACAGTTGCAGATGAAAAAAATAAAGCCAGTAAGCCAGAGTTCCAGATTCAGACAACCATATACAGTTGATTTATAGTCTCTTGGGATCACGAGGTACTGTGAACAAGTAAGACAAAGAAGAAAGTCAATACATGAAAAGAAGCTGAATGTATACTTACCTGTTACACAGTTGCAGATGAATACACAGCCATTAAGAAAGAATTCCAGATGCAGAAAACCACAAATAGCTGGACATGGACAGTCTCTTGGGATCATGAAGTCCTGTGAACAAGTGAGACAACGAAGAAAGTCAATACATGAAAAGAAACGGAATGTATACTTACCTGTTACACAGTTGCAGATGAGTACACAGTCAGTAAGAAAGAATTCCAGATGCAGACAACATACAGCTGGACATGGACAGTCTCTTGGGATCATGAAGTCCTGTGAACAAGTGAGACAACGAAGAAAGTCAATACATGAAAAGAAACTGAATGTATACTTACCTGTTACACAGTTGCAGATGAGTACACAGTCAGTAAGAAAGAATTCCAGATGCAGACAACCACATCCAGCTGGACACGGATAGTCTCTTGGGATCATGAGGTCCTGTAAACAAGACAAAGAAGAAAGTCAATACATGAAAAGAAACTGAATGTATACTTACCTGTTACACAGTTGCAGATGAATAGGAAGTAAGTTAGATTGAGGTCCAGATTCAGACAACGGCAAACAACTGGAGATCGATAGCCTGTTGGGATCATGAATTCCTGTCAAGAAGTAAGACAAAGAAGAAAATAAAAACATGAAAACAAACTGAATGTATACTTACTTGTTACACAGTTGCAGATGAATACACAGTCAGTAAGAAAGAATTCCAGTTGCAGACAACCACATACAGCTGGACATGGACAGACTCTTGGGATCATGAAGTCCTGTGAATAAGTAAGACAAATAAGAAAGTCAATACATGAATAGAAACTGAATGTATACTTACCTGTTACACAGTTGCAGATGAAAAGAAACGGAATGTATACTTACCTGTTGCACAGTTGCAGATGAATACACAGTCAGTAAGAAAGAATTCCAGTTACAGACAAATACATACAGCTGGAAATGGACAGTCTCTTGGGATCAAGAAGTCCTGTCAACAAGTAAGACAAAGAAGAAAATCAAAAGATGAAAAGAAACTGAATGTATACTTACCTGTTGCACAGTTGCAGATGAATAGAAAGTCAGTCAGATTGAGTTCCAGATGCAGACAACGACAAACACTTGGAGATCGATAGCCTCTTGGGGTCATGAAGTCCTGTGAACAAGTAAGAAAAAGAAGAAAGTCAAAACATGAAAAGAAACTGAATGTTTACTTACCTGTTACACAGTTGCCGATGAAAAGAAACGGAATGTATACTTACCTGTTACACAGTTGCAGATGAATACACAGCCAGTAAGAAAGAGTTCCAGATGCAGACAACCACATACAGCTGGACAAGGACAATCTCTTGGGATCATGAAGTCCTGTGAACAAGCAAGACAAAGAAGAAAGTCAATACATGGAAAGAAACTAAAATGTATACTTACCTGTTACACAGTTGCAGATGAATAGAAAGTCAGTCAGATTGAGTTCCAGATGCAGACAACGGCAAACAACTGGAGATCGATAGCCTGTTGGGATCATGAATTCCTGTCAACAAGTAAGACAAAGAAGAAAATCAAAACATGAAAACAAACTGAATGTATACTTACTTGTTACACAGTTGCAGATGAATACACAATCAGTAAGAAAGAATTCCAGTTGCAGACAACCACATACAGCTGGACAAGGACAGTCTCTTGGGATCATGAAGTCCTGTGAACAAGTAAGACAAAGAAGAAAGTCAATACATGGAAAGAAACTAAATGTATACTTACCTGTTACAAAGTTGCAGAAGAATGCATCTGGAATTCTTTCTTACTGGATTTGTAGACAACCACATCCACCTGGACAGGGATAGTCTCTTGGGATCATGAGGTCCTGTAAACAAGACAAAGAAAAAAGTCAATACATGAAAAGAAACCGAATGTATACTTACCTGTTACACAGTTGCAGATGAATAGAAAGTCAGTCACATTGAGTTCCAGATGCAGACAACGGCAAACACTTGGAGATCTATAGCCTCTTGGGGTCATGAAGTCCTGTGAACAAGTAAGAAAAAGAAGAAAGTCAAAACATGAAAAGAAACTGAATGTATACTTACCTGTTGCACAGTTGCAGATGAATAGAAAGTCAGTCACATTGAGTTCCAGATGCAGACAACGGCAAACACTTGGAGATCTATAGCCTCTTGGGATCATGAAGTCCTGTCAACAAGTAAGACAAAGAAGAAAGTCAATACATGAAAAGAAACTGAATGTATACTTACCTGTTACACAGTTGCAGATGAATACACAGCCATTAAGAAAGAATTCCAGATGCAGACAACCACAAATAGCTGGACATGGACAGTCTCTTGGGATCATGAAGTCCTGTGAACAAGTCAATACATAAAAAAAACTGAATGTATACTTACCTGTTACAAAGTTGCAGATGAATACAAAGCCAGTAAGAAAGAATTCCAGATGCAGACAACCACATCCAGCTCGACAAGGACAGTCTCTTGGGATCATGAGGTCCTGTAAACAAGACAAAGAAGAAAGTCAATACATGAAAAGAAACTGAATGTATACTTACCTGTTACACAGTTGCAGATGAATAGAAAGTCAGTCAGATTGAGTTCCAGATGCAGACAACGGCAAACACTTGGAGATTGATAGCCTCTTGGGGTCATGAAGTCCTGTGAACAAGTAAGAAAAAGTAGAAAATAAAAATATGAAAAGAAATTGAATGTATACTCACCTATAACACAGTTGCAGATGAATACACAGCCAATAAAACGTAAAATCCAGATGCAGACAACGGCAAACAGCTGGAGATGAATAGTCTCTTGGGATCATGAGGTCCTGTAAACAAGACAAAAAAAGTCAATACATTAAGAGAAACAGAATGTATACTTACCTGTTACACAGTTGCAGATGAAAACAAAGCCAGTAAGAAAGAATTCCAGATGCAGACAACCACATACAGCTGGACATCGATAGCCTCTTGGGATCATGAAGTCCTGTAAACAAGACAAAAAGAAAGTCAATACATGAAAAGAAACTGAATGTATACGTACCTGTTACACAGTTGCAGATGAATAGAAAGTCAGTTAGATTGAGTTCCAGATGCAGACAACGGCAAACACTTGGAGATCGATAGCCTCTTGGGATCATGAAGTCCTGTCAACAAGTAAGACAAAAAAGAAAATCAAAATATGAAAAGAATCTGAATGTTTACTTACCTGTAACACAGTTGCAGATGAATACAAAGCCAATAAGACGAAAAATCCAGATGCAGATGAATAGTCTCTTGGCATAATGAGGTCCTGTAAACAAGACAAAGAAGAAAGTCAATACATGAAAAGAAACTGAATGCTTACTTACCTACTACACAGTTGCAGATGAATAGAAAGTCAGTCAGATTGAGATCCAGACGCAGACAACGGCAAACACTTTGTCTTGCTTGTTGACAGGACTTCATGATCCCAAGAGGCTATCGATCTCAAAGTGTTTGCCGTTGTCTGCGTCTGGATCTCAATCTGACTGACTTTCTATTCATCTGCAACTGTGTAACAGGTAAGTAAGCATTCAGTTTCTTTTCATATTTTGATTTTCTTCTTTGTCTTACTTGTTGACAGGACTTCATGATCCCAAGAGGCTATCGATCTCAAAGAAGAAAATCAAAATATGAAAAGAAACTGAATGTATACTTACCTGTTACACAGTTGCAGATGAATACACAGCCATTAAGAAAGAATTCCAGATGCATATGAAGAGCAAGTTAGTTGATTGAGAAACATCCAACTAAGAAAAACGCATTTTTAGCTAAACAAAAAAACAAAACACTTTTCGGTTGAGAGTCATATCTCATATGAAGACATATTAGAAAAGCCTATTATCTTTTGAAAATAACAAAATCTGACATGTGTGACTGTCATTGTAAGGCCAAGTAGGAAGGCATTAAGAATCAGTCCAAAAAATAATTATATCAGACAAAGTATTTATGAGTGTAGGACTTACAGGTCTGATATGATGGAGTTACAGCAAAGGATTAAACATTTTTAATCAATAATAAGGCCAGTGAATGTCAGTTTTCTTGGCTGGGTATTTTCACTGCTGCTGTATCTTGTTTGGTGTTTCTGGGCTTTACAGCTCTTTATGTCAAGTGTAAACAGATCCAAAGTGTCATTCTCAGTGCTGATTACATCTGAAATTAACCATAAACCAGAGGTGAGTGGCTAGCAACAGGGTAATGCAGCTCAACACATGTTTCAGTTTACTACACACCCATGTCGCCTCTCCAAAGTCACAGTGATTCTAAAGTCACTCAATACAAAGCACTTAAAAACCAAACCATAAAACACTGCTTAAATCACAAATACATTAATAAAGACTTTGAGCCCATTTCCCTGAAACGGTTCACCCATTAAAGATAATAGACAAAGAAGGTTGGGAGCAGGTGGCTAGTGTTTTCTTACCTGACTGGTGTGACTGGGTAGGGCCAGTAAGTCCTGGCATAGCACCTTCTCTATGTTCCTGGAGAGTACAACAGATCCCAGTCAGCACATGTGAAGCCTTTCTCGGTGGTAAAGGACCAGACATCAAACCTGCAATCAGCAGTGGAGTGCAAAAAGTCTGCAGAATGGCTTGCTCCCTCATCGGTAGGTAAGCAAGTGGCCCAGAGACGACAATCCTGGCGTCTGTCTTCTTTCAAACTGTGTCTTGAATCTAGTGCACTAGTGGCACCGTGACACTGTGGCATTACCCTTTGGGCCCTATATTTAAGAGTGTCTTACAATAAAATTTTCAACAGTGAGAACGCCGCCCTTAGTAGTTGTCCTCGTTGCTGGAGCATGCAGAGCCATAGACAAACTGCTGAAGACATTTAATTGGTTAGAGAGGTGAAAACCAGCTGTGGGGGTGTAGAAAACCTCTGTTTTCCATGGTCAAGATGATGCTTGCAGGGCTGCTCCATGGCCACCATTGTCTTTGAAGAAAAAAACACAGAGGTTAGTTAGTTAGTAAAGCAAAGTAATGTAAAGTAACACACATAGTGTATTCCAAGATTAAAACTGGCTAAGATAAACAATCAATAGCTATCAGCTGGGATACAGACAGACAGAAAGAGCATTGTGGATGGATGGAGAGAGAAAAGAGTTGTAAGGGAACAAGACAGGAAAACAAACCCCAGAAACTTACTAAACTCTGTTAACATGGCTGCACCTAATCTCACCCCCAATACCCAACTTCACCACTTTCACCATTGGTACTATTTTCATATGTTTCTAAGACTAGAACAAGCTGAATTTAAAAGAACAGGTCATGTGTTTGTACATCCAAGCACATTTTCACTAGAGTTTGGGGAGCTCAGTCAAGTTAGTTTGATATTGGATCTGCAGATATTTACTTCTCCCCTGCTCTCACTCACAATGTCCTAACATCTCTGACATGATTTTTTTAAACAATAGAGAACAGATAAACTGCAATCACTAAATATTCTTCTCAAAATGAAAAGACTGGAAATGTTGAGGAAATATAATCAAAATAGCCAGAATTCTTGCAGCAGGTGCCGTAGATGGTAAAAGAACGTCTATAAAGTGTGGATACCGAAAACTCTCACAGAGATAAGGAGCTGCTGGTGTTAGTTAAAAAGACAGTCAAACCTACTGAAGAACAGAGACTAAATAAAAATCAATGACTAACCTTAACTTCCTCACTTTTAAGGAATGGATATATTTTAGCACTTTAGACAATATAAACATGCATGTAGCACATTTTTATAACGAATAAATCATTACTGTGACACTGTCATAAAATATGCCTATTTGAACCATTTTTAAATAATATTGTTCCAGTAAAACATCCATATAGCTTACACATCCAAAGTCAGCTGTAGTGTACAGAGACACATCTGATAAATATACTACAACCCTTAGAATAGCCAGATTACAATTTGCTAACAAATGCTTAAGAGATCCTGGAGAATTCTGGAGAAAGGTCTTGTGGACAAATGAGACTAGGATTAACCTATATCAGAGTGATGGAAAGACAGAAATTGTGGATTGCTCACTCGCGCTTCAAGGGAGGTAAAATTTAGTTTGCACTCACCCTCTTATTAACGGTACATACTTGGAGCCCATAGGAACCATCCAAAACATAGGTGTTGGAAAGCTCCCACAAAGGTGTTTGTACTTCAGAAATCTTTCTTTCTGAAGACATTTTATAATCCTGGGTGTTTCCTTGTGAAAGTAAAGTCTGAACTGTGCAAGTCCTCAGTTTGAGTTGCTGAGAGTCAATTTAGGAGTGATCCCTTTATCCTACAGAGTGCTCTGTGTGTAAGTTTATTCTAATGTCCATATGAAAGCACAAAACCTCATGAATAAAAACATACACAAGGCTTGGCTGAACATATAAGGAAACGTACAACTTACTTAGAACCTATAGTTCCATCAGTAATCTTCATTACAGTGAAGTTAGCCACAGCTAAACCTTTGCTAAAGCATGGTTCTCTCCTTTTGGCTTGTAACCTGGCCTACTTCCAATATACTGCCACATAGTGGATGGAGTAGGAATTACCATGTAAAATGCCATCTGTTGCAACAATGGAGTCACATGGGTATCAGCTATGGCTTCAAGTTGTAGGACTTTTTATGGCATTATAGACAATAGGCAAGTGGCTTAAAGGTCCAACCACAACAGGCCCAATGAGACATAAAGAACCAGCACAACAGGCCCAGTGAGACTAGGGATGCACCTATCAGATATTAGGATCGGATATGTGTCCCTATATTAACAACGACCCCTTTTGGTCTCACTGACTTAATATTTCAGAATTACTTATTTTAGTGACAAATAAATAGCAATTTAATACATTCATATCTGTGTGTTAATTTGTTGTATTTTATTTTACAAACATGGTGAGGTAAACAGTTTATTTTTTTAACAATGTATCGGATCAATATTGTGTATCGATCGATAAGTTTATGTATTGGTATAGAAACTGAACAATGTTGGTGCATCATTAAATGTAACATATAGGAAACAGTGTGTCTTTGACAACTTCCCTAGTTAATAGAATATGCCTACATTGATAAATCCCCATACGTTTCACCCTGATTGGTGAATGTTTAGCCTTTCAAATGCATGCTTGAATGTGATTGGCTAATGGCAACCACAATAATTGACATGTCAAGTCTTCTGGACAGACAGTATTATAGAATAGGCTAAAGACGCAGTATGTAAAATTGCAGCTTGACTGGCTGTATGGTTTCTGAGAAACAGTTACGTACCACTGACCTCACCCTGCTCTGCTCACTGAGAGACAGGTAATCAGTCACACAAGTCATGTCAGACTTACTATTCAAACGTGCTGTATGTAGCTGTTACTTAATATCTGTCCGTGTCTCTTTGGATTAGGACAGAGTCATCACCACAGGCCCTCTCCTGCATTTTATCCACCGACTTGATGATCTGGTCTTAAAAACTGCTGAAGGTATACAAACTGTCCTCCTAGAACAGCTGCAGCTTTGCTTGGTCTGCCACTCAGAAGATCCAAATTTCATCAAGATGTCTGATGTAAGCCTGTACCTTTTTGTGATGTAAAACTGTGGTGCATGTATAGATTTTAACATGTATTTGTGATGCAATAAGCTGTTTTATTAATTGCTTAAACTATAGAGGAGCATTATTGGGCTAATCAGCATTATGAGCTAAATAGTTTAATTGTCACTTTAACAGGTAAGGACACCAGTTTCTCTCAGAGTTAGCTTAAGTTTTACCTATAAAAAAGGTAACTTTGATTAAAAACAAAATAATAATACTGTCTTGCAGACATCTGATTGATGTCATTTATGGCTGATTTACCGTTACAGTAACTTGATCACAATATTCTGCAAAATAAAATGTAGTAGTTTACTATAGCTCCACTGAATATTGGTTTTGTTTGTTGGTTTTATTTGGTTTCCTAAGAGGAATCTGTAACAGGAACAGGTCATTGTAATTTTATGTGTTACCCAGGTTTTAAATGTTCAGAACATTAAAATCAGATGCAAAGCAAAAAACAATAAATAAATAAAAGCATATAATATATAAAGCAAATAATACAACGTGAATAAACTGCTCAAAACAGCCATTAAAGCAGATAGAAAATGACTTACTGATAAGTAAGGTAAATAAAACGAGCCTTAAATGACAGCCAATAGCTTGTTGCCAAGACTGGTCTGCGTCAGAGACGGCCAATCAGCGCTCAGGGGGGCGTTACCTCGGCTCCTCCGCTAGAGACGTGCTGTGGATCAGAAAAAAGGTGAGAACGGCAGAGTGAAACACGATGGAAAGTTTTATTAAACTTTGTTTCATAAAATCGCTCATAAAGGTGAACGTTGAGAAGTACGACTGAAACGACGATTTGGATTTAGTCTGCATTTGATTTTGTGAGTGTAATAGGTGAAGCTTTTGGTGCAAATAGTTCAAAAGATTAAAAAGAAAAGCCTGTAGAGTTGAGGCTAACATGCTTAGGGGTCAAGGGGTCATGAGCGAGTGGGCAGTGCTGGCCACCATTTCATGCTGCTAATGAGAGTTTTATATTGAAAGAGGGAAGAAAAAATTGCTTTACTTTGTAAATGTAGTATTATGTGTATCTATTAAGGCGCTGTTTTTGGGAACAGGTCAGTTTTTTCTGGGTGTAATTTTACTCTACTCTGCAATCTGGCTGCACCTGCGTGAACACTCTGCAGCAGTAGTGGCGTGGTGGCGCTGTAAAGTAATCAGTACAGTGCACCGGGGAAGATGCCGCCAAAATTCTGCGTGCTGTGAGCTGCAGATAAAAGTCTTACCACACAGTGCGTCTCACCTGTGGAGCTGTGTCTCTAAAAGCAGCTCAGAACTCAAAGCTAACTTCAGGTTCGCCTGTATCAGGGTTGAGTGCAGAAACAGTCCTAAAGCTTCCTCTGTGAAACTGATACTGCAGCACGCACACTGTTTCCTCTCCCGAGGCCCCGTCTCAAATCAGTCCCTCTTCACTATGTAGTGCACTTTATGGGTCATATAAAAATAGCAGCATCTCCACCAAACAGAGCATGATATGTGTGATCAAGTCATTTCTACTCAGCAGTCGGTTCTACAATTTCCTATTTAGGCTCTCAGAATCATCAGAGACACTTTTCACCTCAAAAGGCACTTGGTGGTCAGTTTGAAGACACTAACCTGTGTGCTGTCCACACCAAAAGAATCACCCTTCTGCTTAAACACCTCCAGCTGGTCGGCAGAGAGCGCACAAACCAGGGCAGTGACTTTTACTTTTTATTTGATTTTGATAGTTAAATCACTTAGGAGCTCGCTGAAGTAATGCTAATGTACCAACAGCTGTGCTAGCTAGCTAGGTTAGCAAGTGCTGCTTTCTCAATAAAGCTGTACAGGAAGATCATGGTCATCTTAGCTCCTTTTATTTGAAACAGATTTAGAAGGCATATTAATAATAGAAGCACTTTATAATTGTGTAATTGCATACTGTAGTTCATCTGTTTCTCTGCATACTTTCACCCTGTTCTTCAGTGGTGAGGACCACCACAGAGCAGGTATTCTGTGGGAGGTGAGCTTTTTATAGCACTGCAGTGTTAAATGTCTGGACGAGTCCAGAACAAATGTGTAAACTGCTCGTTTGGAGCGATAAAAGCAACATTCCTGCAACATCCTCAAATCTGAATGTCCAGATCACTTTTCAGAGGTTTTGATGGCCGATTCTAAAGTCGTGATGAGCGGCAAGTTAGCATGGTGACATTCGTCAAAGTGGTACGTGCCAGTGGATGGCATTTTCGGATGGTGCAGTGGCCACTTCCTAGTGCCAGATGCTGATTAGGAACTGAACCCCCTTTCAAAATGTGCCTGAGCTCTTTACCTACTGGATAGGCTTGACTATCCAGGAGTGGCTAAATGTTTACATAAGATACAACTGATTTTGTTAGATGAACAGAATTACTGACACATTTGATTCATTTTGTTGCTCTTGGCGTGCAGGTATCCCACCAATGCAGAGTAATAATTTTATTCTTTTATTATTGTTGATCACAGAAGAGTAGTTGGTGTAATATTGGTGGGGAGATTTGAGTAATTCTCTTGTTTTGGTTGAGACTGAGAACTTGTGTCTTTGCTAAAGGAATGCATTGTTGGAGAGGATGCTACGCCTGAGGCCCACGTTAAGGTGTTGCGTGAAAAGTACAGGACGACACAACCTGATTTAATGATCGTGAAGGACCACATGAAGACTTTTGCATTGGCAGCATGGAGAAAGGGGTTTGGCCATTGAAAATGTATACTTGTGTCTTTAATAGTCTATTATAAGATATTTTTGGCTATTCAAGGTTTTTACTCTTCACTACTGCCTTCATCACTACACTTTATTGCAACTATATAATGAAACTTTCGTGTATTTTCTGCTTTTATCTTACAGTTGTATGATGAGTTCAATGCCATCCATCCTTTAATGGTGTACGTTTGTCACTGCTTCACCTGAAACAATGCTGGGAGTTTAGCTCTAAAGGCCTCCTAGGTGATCTTCAAGAGATGCTCGTCAAAAGTGTAAGCACACAATTTTTTTATCTTTACCAGCAGACCTACAGACCTACTCTTGTGTGTATCTAATATTACACTAAATGATGTTTAGTATTCCCTTGATGTTTGTGTAATGGGCCATCTGCATAGTAAAGTGATTTCATTGTGGAAGATCTTACTTACTAAACTTGGACACTCTGTGGGTTCTGTGTGGTAAAATGTTGCTTCTGGTTTCTGGTGGGTGCTTTTCTTTTTAATAAGGCTTAATTTTCTCTGGAGTATAAATGTAACCATTTGATATGGATTCTTTGAGTATGGCATACATTTAGCCATGTTAGGATGATTTTTTTTTTTTTAGCTGGTATAATAAAACCTTTTTTGCTTTATTTCATTGTTTTGTTTGCTGTGAGTGCCACATTTGAATAGTATTGAGTCTAATTGTTTTTGTTTGTTTGATGCTCTTTCAATTAATGCTAAAGTTGTGTATGTTTACTACTAAATAAACAGCATAGACAAACATTGTGAACATGTGTGGATATTTCAGGTACACTTTAGTCACACTAGGGTCCAGAGTGGCTTGTCACTGGGGTAGTGCCTCTAAAAGCACTGGTTGGTACCTTTTTAAAAGGGGATACAGTTGTACCATAATTTAAAGGTACATTTTAGCCTCATAGGGTTCTACAGAAGCACGAAGCCTTGGTGTAGTCATGGATGATCAGTTATCGTTCTCAAGTCATGTTGCAAACATAACTCGGTCCTGCAGATTTCTTCTGTACAACATCAGGAGAATTCGACCCTTCCTCTCTAGAGAGGCCGCCCAGGTGCTTGTTCAGTCTCTCGTCACTTCCAGACTTGATTACTGCAACTCTCTTCTGGCTGGTCTCCCTCTGCGCACCATCAGGCCCCTGCAGCTCATCCAGAATGCAGCGGCACGGGTCGTCTTCAATGTCCCTAAATTCAGCCATGTCACTCCACTGCTGCGTTCTCTCCACTGGCTTCCTGTAGCTGCCCGCATCAGATTCAAAACCCTGACGCTGGCCTACAAAGCCAAGACTGGACCAGCCCCTCCGTACTTGATGGCAATGGTCAAAAGCCGGTCTGCACCAAGAGCCCTTCGAGCTTCAAGTACGGCTCGGCTCGACCCGCCATCCCTCAAAATCCGCGGAAGACAAGCGTCCAGACTTTTTTCTGTCCTGGCACCAAAGTGGTGGAACGAGCTTCCCCTGGGTGTCCGAACGGCCGAGTCGCTCGCTGTCTTCAAACGCAGACTGAAGACCCACCTCTTCAGAGAGTACTTGGGCGAATAGAGTACTATGGTCGCCTTATTGTATTGTGTTTAGTAATGTCTAAGCTTAGAGGTATCTTTGAATTATTAGTCTATTCTAACTAGCTAAGGTTTCTTTCTTGGGTAAATAGCAAAGCACTTTGTAAGTCGCTCTGGATAAGAGCGTCTGCTAAATGCCGTAAATGTAAATGTAAATGTAACAGTCTAACAGTGGATTAGGGCTGCCCGTGGTGATTGTGTGGCTTTAAGCAGATGTGAAGGACGATTCACCACAAGAATACAGCCAAACACTTTCAGGTAAGTTCCAGTGGTATGTAATGTTGAATTTGTGTAGAAATCAAAAGAGAGTACACGCAACAAAAACAAAAAATAGACGAGCTAGATAGTACACTCTTTGTACAACAAGGCCTCAGCTGCCTTCATCTGAGGGCTGCAAAGCCTCACGCACGTCTACTATTGCTTCAGCCTACTCCGTGCAAGCTGAACCCCCTTATTGCCTCCTACACAGCCCTTTTAAGATGTATGCTGAAATTGATCCAACTCGCACAAAACATTAAAGTATGAGAAGTCAGTAAAAGAATAACCGTAAAGTTAAGCTAGCTGTAATCAAGGAAACACCTGCATTTAGTTCTCCTTCCATTAAAGCAAGATTATACAAATTTAGGCTTTGGTGATAATGATTTAGTACCACAGTGAAGTTGTAAAGTAAACCAGAAATAAACCCATATAAATAAGCAAACAAGAGCATGTCATCATTATTATGGCTTAGTACTAAAGTAAAGCAGATGATTGCATGACAGAACAGCACTGACCACAGAATACCTCAAAATGTCCGTTAACTCTTCATCTAAGGTGTGTTTTGAGTTGAATTTAGTAAAAACAAGTCTTTCTGAATGTGTGTTTACACACATTTGATGGGACAGTGCAACACTGCTGAAAGTTAATCCTGCTTTTCTGAACACTATTTAATGTTTGTGTTTTATCATGTGCTGATCATTATAACAGTGAGGCACACAGGAACTTTCACTGTCACTATGGCTAATTTACACTTTGCCATTTAGGCCAGTAAGATGCTTTAAAGAAGTATTTTGTAGACATATGTATATGTGTGTCTGCAGGTGTGGAGGTCCATGGTATAACATGTGAATTTGCACAACCAGTTCTACTCAGCGCTCAACCACGACTGATCGTCTTGTTCAGCAGTGGCACTTCGAGAGATGCCTGGGACTTACGATCGCCAAGTATGGGATTTACTGCCATTTTTACTGCCAATATTGAACATGTTTGTGTGGATGTTTCAGAGTATTGCAGCACAAAAACAAAGTAGTAAGCTGACTTAAAATAGAGCAACTCCAACAAAGGTGCAGAGTTAAATTGAGAGGAACATAAGTTGATGCAGTAGATTAAAATGTTTGTGCATGTATCATTGTTGGGAAGGCCTAGCCTGCAGTGAAGTGCCAGAATAGTGACTGGAATGGGCGTCACTGTCTTGTTGGATGCACATGTGCATAAATCTTCCATAAATGTACACTGACCAGCCATTTCTTTTCACCACTGTGTTTGATCCAGTTGTACCAGAGAGTTGCACGGCCCCTAACTTTTTATCTCTAGGGGTCAACCTAACCAAACACAAAAGAGCCTGTCACTATCAAAAGTCTTCAACCTTGATTGTGGTTAAAGCATAGTTACAGCACAGTGCTCATGTGTCTGAGACTCGTGAATTAATTAGGCAGTTGAGAATGTTGGCAGTCCCAAAAACTTGGCCCTGCCATCTATGGATGCTTAAAGATGCTTCCTCTCCACCTGCGCTGAGATGCCTTCAAGACCTGCAATGCAAAACCCACTGGTGTGAAAATATCAATTATTATAGTGCAAGCAAGTAATAAATTAAATAAACTTGATGTGTATTCCAGGATTTCACATAATTGTGTTATATCTGACAACTGTGTTAAGATATACTTTTAAATTACGAAACAGTATGATCAATATTTTGATTATCATATAGTTTTGAATTTCAACTTTTCAGATTCTCTTCTGTCCACAGGTCTTGATTATTCAGGAGTGGCTACGAAATGTATTAATGAGGCTCTGACCAACCTCATCCACAGTTCTTGTTGAGTCCACTTTTTCACACTTCTTGTGATACCACTTACAGTGCCCATTGCAATCACCTGCCCAGATTTTTTTCTGTCCACAGCCCTCTATGATTCTGAAGTGGCTATGAAGTTCATTAATGAGGCGATCACCATCTTCATTCACAGATCTTGGTGAGTCCACTTCATCACACTTGTTTTATGCTGTTTACAGAGCCCATGACATAGTTTGTCCAAAGTAGCTTATTTACACAGCCCTCAATGATTCAACTTCATTAATGAGGCTGTTACCAACCTCATTCACAGTTTTTGGTCCACTTGGTCCACTTGGTCCACTTTATCACGTTCCATTTCCTTTCGTTTATGGTACCATTTACAATTGAGTGGACTGATGCTCTTGTGTGCTCTAGATATTTTGGAAATTGCTAAACCACTTTATCCACAGTTGTTGGTGAGTCCACTTCATCACAGTCCCTGATGGACTGCTTACAGTGCCCATTACAATCGACTGCCCAGATTCTCTTTTGTCCACAGCCCTTTTTGATTCAGAAGTGGCTACGAACTTCATATATGAGGCTTTCGCCAACATCGTCCACTGTTCTTGGTACAATCGCCTGCCCAGATTCTCTTCTGTCCACAGTGTTACTGTTACATTCAAGACATAGGTGATCCTGTGATCCAGTATTGCATATTTGATACTGTTAGTGCTGCCATCTGGTGGCCTGTTTCTTGTTGTTTTTGTTTTTCTCTCTCTCCCTCTCCTGGTGAAACGACTGATTGGAAACAGCTGATCTCAATGCGTGTGCTGGTTGGCTGCAGTGTCTGAGCTTTGTCATTGAAATGTTGCCATTGGCGTTTATCTAGTCGCCCGTGGCGTTCTCACCATGTGGCCAAAGGTGGTTGTGATTGAGGCTGTTCAAGATATATAACATGACAATTCACAGTTTGATGTATGTGGATCTATTGTAGCCTACTGTTTTCTGTGTCATTATGTACTTGTTGATGTCCAAGTGGTTTAATCATAGTCATGTTTGTAGTGGTGAGTGCCATTTACTATTTTAATTTCATTTATTATTTTTCATTTATTATTCTCTTGCTTCATGTTGGGGAGGCAGGTAAGGCCATTGTATTTTGTTTTATTATTTTGTAGTTAGGTTAGTTAGTAAGGAGGGATGTCATGTGTGTCTGTAATTTTGGCCTTTGCTCACCCTGATGCTATATGATGTTGACTGTGGTCTTGATATGTTTGCCTATAATACTACATTTTCATTTGAGCATTAAATCTGTTTCTTTATGGTTTGTTTATCTCCTCAAGCCCTAAACTAGTTTTTTTTATGAAATGGTTTAATAAACTGGGCTGTAAGATTACTCAAAAATTGACTAACTTTACAAGACTTTAACAAAGCAAAACTTCACCAAAAGTGAAGTAGAAAAGAAAAACGTAGGCCAGAGTTATAAGAAAAAGTAGGCCAGAGTTATAAGAACTGCTTTTTATTGGAATTTAAAAACCTGAATGTTCTTATACGACTGAAGACGTGTCGAGGTTCTTCTGTTCCCTGTATGCTCTGTGACTAATTTGCTGAACAAGTAGATCTATCTGAGATGTTTCCAAGCTGTTTTAAGCCTGCGTCTGAGATGAACACTGTATGTGAACTTTTACATTCTGAATTTTTAGTTGAAAGTAAGTCAGAAGATGCTGAAAATGATTTCACATCAAAACTGAATTTTATTAAAGAGGCTTTGATGGAGGAACAAAGTTGGGATCAATCTCTTGATAACTGTAGACTAACTGCTGTAACAGAAGAAAGTAATGCCCCATCATGCAGTTATGTATTTTCAGCAAGATGTACATGTACTTAGCATGTACTTAGCTTAGCCCCCTGACAGTGTGTTCTCTGGTCATCTGGGTATACAGAAAACACATCAGCAGATCATGTGTTTTTTCTTTTGGCCTGGTCCTAAAGCTGATGCTGTGTTATGTTGAGTTACGGGAAAACCCAATCAGGTTATTCCATCCACATCACTTCATCCAATCCTAGCATTATGAGCACCATTTCAACGTGTGTAGGGCAGCTGCCCTGGCCACTGATCAAATCCTTCTACTTTTGTGTTACCCCTTGACCAGCTACCTAAACAAATGCTCATGCTTCATTACAGTAACAAGGCTGTGATGGCTGTCTTAAGTATGTTGCGAGAAGGTTACAAAGTATGTTCAGGTTTTTCGCTGCTGCTGCTGCACCTGCACCTGCATCATTATCCTCTATTTTATTTGTTCCAGACATGAGGAGCTCCTCCCTTACTGTTCCACATTGCATTGTGGTATAATGTAAAAAAGTGTCCATTGAGTATACACCAAAAATTAGCTGTGCGCTAATCCGTATACGTTCGGCACCATTTAAGGTGGCTTCCAGTAAGAAGCTGGAGAATAACTCCAGCCTTGTTGGTGCAGCCGTTTCTTTACGGCATCATAAATCAGCACATTTTACAGTTGTAAAATACATCCAGATAGATCCGGGAACTAATTTTACTGAAGTTCTGAAATTGTTAGCAATTGATCATCACATGTCCAGTGCATATCACCCCGAATCTCAGGGTTCTCTAGAATGTTTTCAACAACCTCAGTGCTTCGTACCTACTGTCTTTAGGTAGATAAAGAATGTGATGATGGCATCCTGGTCTTATTGTTTGCCATTTGTGAAAGTGATCAGGATTCCATTGGGTTTAGCCATTCACAGCTGAATTGTGAATTTCACTTTGGAGATAAAAGACTTGTACGTACCAGGTTCTGCCCTGTGTGCAGAGTTTTCAGGAAGATTGTGTTGATGGAGGTGGATCTGCTAATAGGGTTTTGCTAAGTTCTCCCCTACTGCTTCTGAAGTATCTGCTTTTGTCACACCAGATCTCTTTCTACAGTATTCCGTAATGCCATTTGGGTTACAAAAGGTAATAGCTAATGTAAACAATTGTGAAGCATGTCTGGATGTCGTTGTGATGTCTAGATGTCTATCAGAGTTGGAATGAACATTTGGCAATCCTCTGAAATGTGTTTAAGCGCTTTCTGAAAGTTTCCCTCACACTTAATCTCACTAAATGTGAGTCTGGGAAAGCTAGAGTATCCTAGGTTTGTAAGAAGGTGGGCCAAGGTGAAGTGCGCCCTCTTGAGGCTAAGATACCAACCCTGCAGTTGTGCTTTTGTAGAACCCCTGTTCTAATGACTCCTGACTACACTCAATTCTTCAAGCTGTAAGCTGGGGCTGGAGCTGTCCTCCTTAAAGAAGACTCGAGGTGTTGACCATCCAGTTTATTTTTCATAAAAATTGAAGGAACATCAGATCATGTATAGAACCACTGAGAAGGAAGCTTAGCACTCTTATTAGCTTTTCAACACTTTATGTGGGGTCGAGTGTTTTGGCAGTAGTGCTCTATATATACCACAATATCAGCTGAAGACTGATGAGATGGTTCATGATTGTTCAAGGTTTTAATGTTCAGAATAAGAAAGATTGTGAAAATGTAGTTGCTGATGCGTTGTCTAGGCAGTAGTGTGAGGGTGTTATGACCCTGGGGAGTGTAGAAGAGAGCCTCGTTGGTGCAGCCGTGTTTGTTTACAGCGTCAGAAAGACGAAGCAGTTTAGGAACACAGAGTCCTAATCTGACGTCAGTCCAATTATTCCATTCCACCTTAAATGGTGCAGCAGTTTCAGTCAAAAGTATTCACCCCCCCATCTACTACTAAACATAACAAGTGCTTTCTCCAAATTCAATAATGCTAAATTGCAATGAGGGGTGTGAATAATTTGGACTGCAACTGTACAGCACCAGAATGGAACAGGTGGAGCATAATTGGGATGAGATGCCGATTTCAGTAGGGCATCAATCTTAGTGTGCTTCTCTATCCTTCTTCCACTTAAACACAACTCTAATAATAAACATATGATGCTTTAAATACAAAAACAGAAAATTATATTATTTATATTCAGCCCGTAGTTCAAAACTACTTCCAACCAAACACCACTGTCTGACTCACTGTTGTCTTTTCCTAGTTAATAGATGTAGATCTGCACTCTTAGCTCCTTCAGTGGAGTTTTTTTCAACCATTTCAGCCCAAAAAAAAAAAAAAAAAAAAAGCTTCTAAGCTTTTCAGTCCCTGAGATCAGTACTGGAGGACTTGTGTCCCATCTGCTGAATTAAGAAAACAAATGGTAAATGTGGCATCAATCTATACAAAATGAAAATGTGAACGAGTTAGACAGTCATGCAGTGAGGTGAAGATGAATCAATGTGAGGACCAGCGGGCAGGAGGGTAGTGTTTTCTTCTTATCTTTTTTTATATCTTTGTCTTCTTTCTTCTTTGTCTTTGTAATTTTCTTTTTTCTTGTTTTCTTCTTTTGGTCGTCCTCCATTTACGCTCTAGTTTCTGCACTGTTTTTAGTTTTTGCCTTGTCATTTTACTTTTAAACAGTGCTTCTTTGTCTAAGGTTGATTGAAGGGTATTTTCTAGGTCGTTTGTTAATTTAACTAGCTCCGTTTGGAGTCATTGGGGTTATCGTGCGCTTTAGACAGTGTTACGGGGACAAATGAACATTTTGCCTAAGATGTATCTCAAAGGAGATTAGATAATGGTCTGATATTACTGAGCTTTGAGGTACAATATTTAGATGATCAATTATAACACCCAGGGTCAGGACTAAATCTAGGGTATGGTTACAGTAATGTGTGGGTCCAGTCACATTTTTTGTGATGCCGACAGAATCTAAGATTGATACAAACGCCTTTGTTAATGGATCATCTGCTTTTTCAAAATGAATATTAAAGTCTTCTACTATTAGAACTTTGTCACTGCACACTGACAAGTCTGCAGCAAAATCACAAAATGATTAAAAAAATTCAGAATATGACCCTGGAGGCCTATAAATATTAATTTAGTCTGAATGCATTTTTATTTGCTGCTGGATTTGATTTTTTAATGTAGAAAATCTCAAAAGAAGTGAAAGTGTTAGTGTTTTTGAATAATATGTAGTGTATTCTGGTAGATTATGCATACTCCACCTCCTGTGCCTGATAATCTAGGGCTATGTACATATTTATAACCTGCGGCGGTGGCTTCATTTACTGCTATACATTGATCAGGTTTCAGTGTGGCAGAAAATGTCTAGTTTCTAATTAATTTATTAAAACAAGCAGATTTAGATATTCTATGTTTGGCTTTAATTTGGGGCACAGACAGTCTTAATACAATGAAACCTGGGTGACACCTCAAAGCAGCTCGCAGACGGTTTAGCGTGTCTGTCTGTGGCCTGGTCCCGGCTTTGGATTGTCAGCAGCCTTTTACACTACTCGACTAACTAGCAGACTATGCGTTATGCTGCACGAAAATAGGGCAGCACCCTCCTGCGTGGGGTGGACGCCATCCCTACCTAAAAAACAGGCTTGCCCTCAAACTTTAATCAGTTATCTATGTTATTTAGTGCTGTGATTCGGCTGTAAGACTCAATCGAATGAAGTTGCCGGTGAGTGGAAGCACAAGATAGATGTTTCTAATAAAGTGACCGTAACTTAAAGCTACCTTACACTCAGCAAAAGTCCATTCTCTATCAGCAGAGAAACCTTTGGATGAAAAGTACTGAGCTATCTTTTGCTCATTAATATATTTCTTCACTATGCCATTGATTACTTTTTCAAAATCAGAATCAGTCCACTGAGGCATTTCAGTCCCTCCCTTAACTAAGGTGCTGCTTTTATAGTTAAGAGACTTCCATGAGTCTTTACCAAGATTCTGAGTATGTTGGCCTTTTCTTGACATGGTGTGGAAACAGGAGAACAAATCCAAGTTTTCTTCTTATTAACTAAACTACAGAAGAACAAAAACACAACTCCGTTCAGAGAGGATTACGGTTACAAACGTTACGTTTAACAGTAACAAAACAAACTTCTCTCCTTTAGAGAGGATAACAGCCACAAAACACTAGGTTTTTATCAGTGACAAACAGATAACTTCTCTTCTTTCAGAGAGGCTAACAATTACTGACTCCTCTGTCTTAAGAAAACAGAATTTCTCTCAGATTCGAAATGGCGTTTACTCACCAAGAAGGTTTTAGTAGGCCATCCGGGTCACGGCACCACATTGTTAGAAATCCGGCATAAAGGAGACAGATTCAGGAGTCAGGAGACTGGATCTTTAGCATTGGAGTTTATTCACGTGCAGACAGAAAATCATACACTGGCACAGCTTAGTTGATCACGGTCAGTCTAGTCTAGTCCGAACCAATCCAGTCTAAAACAGAATCCAGTCTAAAACAGAATCCAGTCTGATTAGGGGTATTTTGAGAGGGCCTTATATATATATTGGAAATTGTGGGAGGGGAAAGGTTCATGAAGAGGAGTTTAAGGAGGGGTAGGAGGGGGATGAAGGACAGGTCACTTGGAGTATCAACAGTAGGGGGTGATAGTTAGCACTTTAAAGAGGGGTAGGAGGTGGGTGAAGTTGAGGGGGGTTGATGGTCATCACACATCAAAGGTCATCGGTATGACCACTTGATTGTTGTCACCTTTTGAGGGTTATTCGAATTACCATATACAAAGAGAGAGAGTGACCACTTTAGGCCGGCAGACGAAGGGTAACAAAAGGTGAGACAAAGGATTAAGATAACCATTTGATAAGTTGAAACCACATGAAAGTAATGTTAGAAAGGGCCATATTTTCTCTCAGCTACAACTCTCAGGTCTTTGGTCTTCACCTATATAAGGCCATCAGTTGTCAGGTACATCTGGATTGTACACAAAACTGTCTTCCCTCCATTGGGCGTTGTGCCCACTTGGGCTATTCGGGGTCAGTGTGGGTGGAGGTGGAAGAACTGCCGATTGGCTTTTCAGTTTTGCTTTCTGTCAGTGTGATCTCACCCTTGCATGAGTATGATGCAGGACCTCTAGTTTGCACCTTAGGAGTGTCTGGTGGGTTAGGGGGTTCAGGCTGATCTTTGACCTTGAACTTGACCAAACCTTGCATCTCCATCTCCACATCAGTTTTGGTCCAGGTGGTCACGTGACGTGGTCACTGCATTGCTGTCTGCTCTTGTCCATCTGATTCAGGGGCATATGGAGGTGGTCTCAGGTTTGAGCCGAGAATACAGCCCGGGCTTGTTTGTCTTGTCATCATGTTGTTTGCTTATCTCCATGTTGTGAAAGTTAGCCTACGAGTGATAAGAAGATAAGGGGTGATGAGAAATATTGGCGTAATACAAGAAGATATGGGGTGATAAGAGAAACAAAGGGGTGAAACCAGTAGAAGGATGTTACAAGAGAAATATGGAGTGTTAAGAGAAATATGGGGAGTTATAAAGAATAAATTAAGGGGTGTTAAAAGAAAAAGAAGGGGTATTATTAGAAGAAACTGGGTATTACAAGAAGGGTGAGTAATTATACAAGTGAAGAGATAGGGTATAGTGTACACAGAAGCTTGTGTGTGTGAATGTGAAGGGAATTATTGTGTGTCTCTCAGTCTGTGTGTGGATTCTGGGTGGCTATGTTCTGTTGGGGTTGAAGGGATATGTTTGGAGAGTAATTCTAAAAACTCGCCATACTGTTGTCTTTTATTGTGAGATCTTGTGCTTTGCAGGAGATCTCACAATAAGAAAAATCTCAAAAACGAGAGAGGAGCTATATTTAAGTTTGTGCACAGAATCAATAAAAGCCAAATTAATTGGGGTTGTAAAAAGATAAGGGTAAAAGCTGAAAATAATTCTGTTATTGTCTCAGAAAAATGTGTGCATTTGTGGGAGGTTGCAAATTTAAGGGAAGACACAGTATGGGGGCCCCCGGAGAGAAGAAAAAGAGGAGTAAATGTTACATGTTGTATGTCTAGTCTGAGATTTTGTTTTAATGGCCAATAAAAGATAAATGGATCCATTCGATAGAGTTATGTGATAATGAGTGTAGAAAAGCAGTAGGAAATCTATGAAATAAATAGGTTTTGTAGATATGTGGGTTGGAATGAAGTATAGGAAAATTAATGAGCCCTGACTGGGCATCAGAGAGGGAGATAGGTAAAGGAACAGTTTCATAAACCACTAAAGCAGCCCATACTGGCACCAGGTCACGTGTAGTACAAGAATACTGTTAATAAGTCCTGTGGTTGTTGTATGGATACTGGAATGTGGGTTTTATAGTGTAAGTCCAACCTACCAACCTGAGAAAGAGATTTGACTAGGTTCAAATAGTTATACATAAAAGATGTGTTTATATCTTGTGTAGGTAATTCTTTGTATGAATAACATAAGCATTATTGTTAAGCACTGTAGGAAAGTAATCTCTGGTATTTCTGTTCTATCCTGGCAGAAAGGGAATCTATCCACCTGTACATACTAGCATATAAATAGGTTCTGCACAGATGCTTTTGGTTGAACTTTCACCACTGGAAAGGGGAGCCTCATGTATGCAAGCATACACATACACTAAGGTTTAAGGTTGGTAGAGAGTTAAATCACTTTTAAACACACATGGTTAAAGATTCTCTCACTTGATTAGCTTAAGATTAGATCTGAATTACAAGTAATCTGGTTTGATTCTCCTTTCTCTTTTATGGGATGTGAGAGGAGACAGAAAGAAGGACCTAAGGAGGGGCAACTGGTGAGTGACGTGCCAGAAACGTCACATGGACTGAGTGGAAGAAGCTGTGCTGACTTCCGATCAGGCTAGTGTGCTTATCCACAGATCACTTCCCTGTATACACCTACATTCTAAACAAATGTGTATTCATATTTATAGTGCTATTAATTATATAATACTTGCTAACAGTTGCCAACTGATTGGTTGGGCAGTGACTTTGATTACTTAAAGATAACACACTTGGGGGTTAAACATTTTGTTGAAAGCCACAGGTATTGAAGTATTTGGTGGTTTAACTCTTACTAGAGGACTTTTTTTTTTTTTTTTTTAGAGTGGTCATACATTCTTAAGGTCTGGGCTGTTCTGAAGTTGGCAAACCTCAGTTAATTTCAACAACTCGTATAGTAACTTTTAATAAACAAATAAATAAATATCGTATAATTCAAAGTAGACAGTGAAGTGGTAGTAATTTCAATAATTTAAAGTAATCTTTTTCACACTCAAATAACATAGAGGCCATTATTATGCCAACTATGGGTACAAACACTTCAAAAGGAATTACTCCTGTTGATGTAGTTAAAATAATCCATTAATTAAAGGCATAACTAAGACATCAGAGAAATGGCACAAGCGTTGGCCTGACATTGACCAACCATGGCCAGTGGAGGGGACTCTTAATCCAGATGTAATTAAAGTAATGCAAGTACTTCTGGCCACGTACAAGGCTAACCAAAAGAAAGGTAAGAAGGGGGAAAAAAACATAAGAAGAAGAGACCGATGGAGCTCGGCATTCTCCAGTTGCTTGAATAAGAAGGGCAGAAACTGGTCAAAGCAGCAAAGGATAAGAGAGAGAGGAGTGCAGCAGAAATGGAGAGACAGATGAGAGGAATAGGAAAGCAGATGGCAGAAATTAATAAGCCATTTTCACACGTAAACCCAGTAAAGAACCCCCCACCATAGGAGAAGGAATTGAAGTCTGAGAAGATCTATCCCCAGCTCCCAGTGATCACTCAAGAGGGCAAATATCACATCAGAGATGATGGCCGAATAGTGGAAGCAGGAAAAGCAGAAACAATTATAATAATGTATTTTCCAAAAGCAAGAAGAAATCAACATATATGTAAACTGAAGGTGAAGTGAAGATCAGGAGGACAAAAGTTGGAGATGATGTGGATGAAAGTGCGTGGGAAGCCAGAAGAGGATGTGATCCAGCAGTCACGCTTAGAACGTGAACAAGTAAGACAAAGAATAAAGAAAGAAAATGAATGCTTACTTACCGATAACACAGTTGCAGATGGAAAAAAAAAGCCAGAAAGCCAGAGGTCCACATTCAGACAACCATATACAGTTGATGTATAGTCTCTTGGAATCATGAGGTCCTGTGAACAAAGACAAAGAAGAAAGTCAACAGCTGAAAAGAAACATAATGCTTTCTTACCGATGACACAGTTGAAGATGAATAGAAAGTCAGTCAGATTGAGTTGCAGATGTAGACAACGGCAAAAAATTGGAGATCGATAGCCTCTTGGGATCATGAAATCCTGTCAACTAGTAGGACAAAAAAGAAAATCAAAATATGAAAAGAAAGTGAATGTATACTCACCTGTTACACAGTTGAAGATAAATTAAAAGCCAATAAGAAGAAAAATCCAGATACAGACAACGGCAAACAGCTGGAGATGAACAGTCTCTTGGCATCATGAGGTCCTGTGAACAAGACAAAGAAGAAAGTCAATACATGAAAAGAAACTGAATGTATACTTACCTGTTACAAAGTTGCAGATGAATACACAGCCAGTAAGACAGAAGTCCAGATGCAGACAACCACATGCAGCTGGACATGGACAGTCTCTTGGGATCTTGAGGTCCTATGACCAAGTAAGACTAAGAAGAAAGTCAATACATGAAAAGAAACTGAATGTATACTTACCTGTTACACAGTTGCAGATGGAAAAAAAAGCCCGTAAGCCAGAGTTCCAGATTCAGAAAACCATATACTGTTGATATATAGTCTCTTGGGATCATGAAGTCCTTTCAACAAGTAAGACAAAGAAGAAAGTCATTACATGAAAAGAAACGGAATGCTTACGTAGCAATTACACAGTTGCAGATGAATACACAGCCAATTAGAAAAAAAATCCAGATGCAGATGAATAGTCTCTTGGGATCATGAGGTCCTGTAAACAAGACAAAATGAAAGTCAATACATGAAAAGAAACGGAATGTAGACTTACCTGTTACACAGTTGCAGATGAATACACAGCCAGTAAGAAATACTTCCAGATGCAGATAACCACATACAGCTGGACTTGAATAGTCTCTTGGGATCATGAAGTCCTGTGAACAAGTAAGACAAAGATGAAAATCAAAATATTAAAAAAAGAAACTGAATGTATACTTACCTGTAACACAGTTGCAGATTAATACACAGCCAATAAGACGAAAAACCCAGATGCAGATGAATAGTCTCTTGGGATCATGAGGTCCTGAAAACAAGACAAAGAAGAAATTCAATACATGAAAAAAACTGAATGTATACTTACCTGTGACACAGTTGCAGATGAAAAAAAAGCCAGTAAGGCAGAGTTCCAGATTCAGACAACCATATACAGTTGCTGTATAGTCTCTTGGGATCACGAGGTCCTGTGAAGAAGTAAAACAAAGAACAAAGTTAATACATGAAAAGAAACGGAATGATTACTTACCTGTAACAAAGTTGCAGATGAATACACAGTAAGAAAGAAAGAATTCCAGATGCAGACAACATACAGCTGGACATGGACAGTCTCTTGGGATCATGAAGTCCTGTCAACAAGTAAGACAAAGAAGAAAATCAAAACATGAAAAGAAACTGAATGTTTACTTACCTGTAACAAAGTTGCAGATGAATACACAGCCAATAAGACGAAAAATCCAGATGCACACAACTGCAAACAGCTGGAGATGAATAGTCTCTTGGGATCATGAGGTCCTGTTAACAAGACAAAAAGAAAGTCAATACATGAAAAGAAATGGAATGTATACTTACCTGTGACACAGTTGCAGATGAATACACAGTCAGTAAGAAAGAATTCCAGATGCAAACAACCACATACAGCTGGACATGGACAATCTCTTGGGATCATGAAGTCCTGTCAACAAGTAAGACAAGGAAGAAAATCAATGCATGAAAAGAAGCTGAATGTATACTTACCTGTTACACAGTTGCAGATGAAGACACAGCCAATAAGACGAAAAATCCAGATAAAGACAACAACATACAGCTGGAGATGAATAGTCTCTTGGGATCATGAAGTCTTCTGAATAAGTAAGACAAAGAAGAAAGTCAATACATGAAAAGACACGGAATGCTTACTTACCGATTAAACAGTTGCAGATGAATACACAGCCATTCAAAAAGAATTCCAGATGCAGACAACCACATATAGCTGGACATGGACAGTCTCTTGGGATCATGAAGTTCTCTGAACAAGTAAGACAAAGAAGAAAGTCAATACATGAAATGAAACTGAATGCTTACTTTCGGATTACACAGTTGCAGACGAACACAGCCAATAAGACGAAAACTCCAGATGCAGACAATGGCAAACAGCTGGAGATAGATACAATCTTGGCATCAAGAGATCCTGTCAACAAGTAAGACAAAGAAGAAAGTGAATACATTAAAAGAAACTTAATGTATACCTACCTGTTACACAGTTGCAGATGAACACAGCCAATAAGATGAAAAATCCAGATGCAGACAACGGCAAACAGCTGGAGATAGATACACTCTTGGCATCAAGAGGTCCTGTCAACAAGTAAGACAAAGATGAAAGTCAAAACATGAAAAGAAACTGAATGTATACTTACCTATTACACAGTTGCAGATGAAGACACAGCCAAGAAGATGAAAAATCCAGATGCAGACAACGGCAAACAGCTGGAGATAGATACACTCTTGGCATCAAGAGGTCCTGTCAACAAGTAAGACAAAGAAGAAAATCAAAATATAAAAAGAAACTGAATGTATACTTATGTGTTACACAATTGCAGATGAATACACTCCCAATAAGACGAAAATTCCAGATGCAGTTGAATAGTCTTTTGGGATCACGAGGTCCTGTGAACAAGTAAGACAAAGAAGAAAGTCAATACATGAAAAGAAACTGAATGTATACTTACCTGTTACACAGTTGCAGATGAATACACAGCCAGTAAGAAAGAATTCCAGATGCAGACAACCACATACAGCTGGACATGGACAGTCTCTTGGGATCATGAAGTCCTGGGAACAAGACAAAGAAGAAAGTCAATACATGAAAAGAAACGGAATGTATACTTACCTGTTACACAGTTGCAGGTGAAAAAAAAGCCAGTAAGCCAGAGTTCCAGATTCAGACAACCATATACAGTTGATGTATAGTCTCTTGGCATCATGAAGTCCTGTGAACAAGTAAGACAAATAAGAAAATCAAAATATGAAAAGAAACTGAATGTATACTTACCGATTACACAGTTGCAGATGAATACACAGCCATTAAGAATGAATTCCAGATGCAGACAACCACATACAGCTGGACATGGACAGTCTGTTGGGATCATGAAGTCCTATGAAAAAGTAAGACAAAGAAGAATATCAAAATATGAAAAGAAACTGAATGTATACTTAACTGTTACACAGTTGCAGATGAATACACAGCCAAGAAGACGAAAAATCCAGATGCAGTCAGGTTGAGTTCCAGATGCAGACAACAGCAAATAATTGAAGGTTTGATAGCCTCTTGGGATCACTAGGTCTTGTGAACAAGTAAGACAAAGAATAAAATCAAAATATGAAAAGAAACTGAATGTATACTTAACTGTTACACAGTTGCAGATGAATACACAGCCAGTTAGAAAGAATTCCAGATGCAGACAACCACATACAGCTGGACATGGACAGTCTCTTGGGATCATGAAGTCCTGTGAAGAAGTAAGACAAAGCAGAAAATCAAAATATGAAAAGAAATTGAATGTATACTTACCTGTTACACAGTTGCAGATGAAAAAAAAGCCAGTAAGCCAGAGTTCCAGATTCAGACAACCATATATAGTTGATGTATAGTCTCTTGGGATCACGAGGTCCTGTGAAAAAGGAAGACAAAGAAGAAAGTCAATACATGAAAAGAAACTGAATGTTTACTTACCTGTAACACAGTTGCAGATGAATACACAGCCAATAAGACGTAAAATCCAGATGCAGACAACGGCAAACAGATGGAGATGAATAGACTCTTGGCATCATGAGGTCCTGTAAATAAGACAAAAAAAAGTCAATACATGAATAGAAACGGAATGTATACTTACCTGTTACACAGTTGCAGATGAATACACAGCCAGTAAGAAAGAGTTCCAGATGCAGACATCATATAGCTGGACAAGGACAGTCTCTTGGGATCATGAAGTCCTGTGAACAACTAAGACAAAGAAGAAAGTCAATACATGAAAAGAAACTGAATGCTTACTTACCTGTTACACAGTTGCAGATGAATAGAAAATCAGTCAGGTTAAGTTTCAGATTCAGACAACGGCAAACACTTGGAGATCGATAGCCTCTTGGGATCATGAAGTCCTGTCAACAATTACGACAAAGAATAAAATCAAAATATGAAAAGAAACTGAATGTATACTTACCTGTAACACAGTTGCAGATGAATACACAGCCAGTTAGAAAGAATTCCAGATGCAGACAACCACATACAGCTGGACATGGACAGTCTCTTGGGATCATGAAGTTCTGTGAACAAGTAAGACAAAGAAGAAAATCAAAATATGAAAAGAAACTGAATGTATACTTACCGATTACACAGTTGCAGATAAAAAAAAAGCCAGTAAGCCAGAGTTCCAGATTCAGACAACCATATACAGTTGATGTATAGTCTCTTGAGATCACAAGGTCCTGTGAAAAAGGAAGACAAAGAAGAAAGTCATTACATGAAAAGAAACTGAATGTATACTTACCTGTAACACAGTTGCAGATGAATACACAGCCAAGAAGACGAAAAATCCAGATGCAGACAACGGCAAACAGCCGGAGATGAATAGTTTCTTGGGATCATGGAGTCCTGTGAACAAGTAATACAAAGAAGAAAATCAAAATATGAAAAGAAACTGAATATATACTTACCAGTTACACAGTTGCAGATGAACACACAGCCATTAAGAAAGAATTCCAGATGCAGACAACCACATACAGCTGGACATGGACAGTGTCTTGGGATCATGAAGTCCTGTGAACAAGTAAGACAAAGAAGAAAATCAAAATATGAAAAGAAACTGAATATATACTTACCAGTTACACAGTTGCAGATGAACACACAGCCATTAAGAAAGAATTCCAGATGCAGACAACCACATACAGCTGGACATGGACAGTGTCTTGGGATCATGAAGTCCTGTGAACAAGTAAGACAAAGAAGAAAGTCAATACATGAAAAGAAACTGAATGCTTACTTACCAAATACACAGTTGCAGATGAATACACAGCCAATAGGACGTAAAATCCAGATGCAGACAACGGCAAACAGCTGGAGATGAATAGTCTCTTGGGATCATGAGGTCCTGTAAACAAGACCAAAAAAA
The DNA here is from genome assembly GCF_030463535.1 of Salminus brasiliensis. Lineage (NCBI taxonomy): Eukaryota > Metazoa > Chordata > Actinopteri > Characiformes > Bryconidae > Salminus > Salminus brasiliensis. The sequence goes on along the minus strand of NC_132883.1, from coordinate 24,722,281 downwards.
AGTCAATACATGAATAGAAACGGAATGTATACTTACCTGTTACGCAGTTGCAGATGAATATAAAATCAGTCAGGTTGAGTTCCAGATTCAGACAATGGCAAACAGCTGGAGATTGAGAGCCTCTTGGGATCATGAGGTCCTGTGAACAAGTAAGACAAAGAAGAAAATCAAAATATGAAAAGAAACTGAATGTATACTTACCGATTACACAGTTGCAGATGAAAAAAAAAGCCAGTAAGCCAGAGTTCCAGATTCAGACAACCATATATAGTTGATGTGTAGTCTCTTGGGATCACGAGGTCCTGTGAACAAGTAAACAAGACAAAGAAGAAAGTCAATACATGAAAAGAAACTGAATGTTTACTTACCTGTAACACAGTTGCAGATGAATACACAGCCAATAAGACGTAAAATCCAGATGCAGTTGAAAAGTCTCTTGGGATCACGAGGTCCTGTGAACAAGTAAGACAAAGAAGAAAGTAAATACATGAAAAGAAACGTAAAGCTTACTTACCTGTAACACAGTTGCAGATGAATACACAGCCAATAAGATGTAAAATCCAGATGCAGACAACAGCAAACAGCTGGAGATGAATAGTCTCTTGGGATCATGAGGTCCTGTAAATAAGACAAAAAAAAGTCAATACATGAATAGAAACGGAATGTATACTTACCTGTTACAAAGTTGCAGATGAATACAAAGACAGTAAGAAAGATTTCCAGATGCAGACAACCACATACAGCTGGACATGGATAGTCTCTTGGGATCATGAAGTTCTCTGAACAAGTAAGACAAAGAAGAAAGTCAATACATGAAAAAAAACTGAATGCTTACTTTCGGATTACACAGTTGCAGACGAACACAGCCAATAAAACGAAAACTCCAGATGCGGACAATGGCAAACAGCTGGAGATAGATACAATCTTGGCATCAAGAGATCCTGTCAACAAGTAAGACAAAGAAGAAAGTCAATACATTAAAAGAAACTTAATGTATACCTACCTGTTACACAGTTGCAGATGAACACAGCCAATAAGATAAAAAATCCAGATGCAGACAACAGCAAACAGCTGGAGATGAATACTCTCTTGGGATCATGAGGTCCTGTAAACAAGACAAAGAAGAAAGTCAACACATAAAAAGAAACTGAATGTATAGTTACCTGTCACACAGTTGCAGATGAAAAAAAAAGCCGGTAAGCCAGAGTTCCAGATGCTGACAACCATATGCAGTTGATGTATAGTCTCTTGGGATCACAAGGTTCTGTGAACAAGTAAGACAAAGAAGAAAGTCAATACATGAAAAGAAACTGAATGCTTACTTTCCGATTACACAGTTGCAGATGAATACACAGCCAATAAGACGGAAAATCCAGATGCAGACAATGGCAAACACTTGGAGATCGATATCCTCTTTGGATCATGAAGTCCTGTGAACAAGTAAGACAAAGAAAAAAGTCAATGAATGAAAAGAAACTGAATGTATACTTACCTGTTACAAAGTTGCAGATGAATACAAAGCCAGTAAGAAAGAATTCCAGATGCAGACAACCACATCCAGCTGGACATGGATAGTCCCTTGGGATCACGAGGTCCTGTGAAGAAGTAAGACAAAGAAGAAAATCAAAATATAAAAAGAACCTGAATGTATACTTACGTGTTACACAGTTGCAGATGAATACACACCCAATAAGACGTAAAATCCAGATGCAGACAACGGCAAACAGCTGGAAATGAATAGTCTCTTGGGATCATGAGGTCCTGTTAAAAAGACAAAGAAGAAAGTCAATAAATGAAAAGAAGCTGAATGTATACTTACCTGTTACACAGTTGCAGATGAATAGACAGCCATTAAGAAAGAATTCCAGATGCAGACAATCACATACAGCTGGACATGGACAGTGTCTTGGGATCATGAAGTCCTGTGAACAAGTAAGACAAAGAAGAAAGTCAATACATGAAAAGAAACTGAATGCTTACTTACCGATTACACAGTTGCAGATGAATAGAAAGTCAGTCAGATTGAGTTCCAGATGCAGACGACGGCAAACACTTGGAGATCTATAGCCTCTTGGGATCATGAAGTCCTGTGAACAAGTAAGACAAAGAAGAAAATCAATACATGAAAAGAAACTGAAGGTATACTTACATGTCACACAGTTGCAGATGAATAGAAAGTCAGTCAGATTGAGTTCCAGATGCAGACGACGGCCAAAACTTGGAGATCGATAGCCTCTTGGTATCATGAAGTCCTGTGAACAAGTAAAACAAAGAAGAAAGTCAAAACATGTAAAGAAACTGAATGTATACTTACCTGTTACACAGTTGCAGATGAATAGAAAGTCAGTCAGATTGAGTTCCAGATGCAGTCAACGGCAAACACTTGGAGATCGATAGCCTCTTGGGGTCATGAAGTCCTGTCAACAAGTAAGACATAGAAGAAAATCAATACATGAAAAAAAACTGAATGTATACTTACCTATTACACAGTTGCAGATGAATACACAGTCAGTAAGAAAGAATTCCAGATGCAGACAACCACATACAGCTGGACATCGATAGCCTCTTGGAATCATGAGGTCCTGTAAACAAGACAAAAAGAAAGTCAATACATGAAAAGAAACTGAATGTATACTTACACAGTTGAAAATGAATACACAACCAATAAGACGAAAAATACAGACAACCACATACAGCTGGAAATCGATAGCCTCTTGGAATCATGAGGTCCTGTAAACAAGACAAAAAGAAAGTCAATACATGAAAAGAAACTGAATGTATACTTACACAGTTGAAAATGAATACACAACCAATAAGACGAAAAATCCAGACGACCACATACAGCTGGAAATAGATAGCCTATTGGGATCATGAGGTCCTGAAAACAAGACAAAAAGAAAGTCAATACATAAAAAAACGGAATGTTTACTTACCTGTTACACAGTTGCAGATGAACACACAGTCAGTAAGAAAGAATTCCAGATACAGACAACAACATACAGCTATACATGGACAGTCTCTTGGGATCACGAGGTCCTGTGAAAAAGTAAGACAAAGAAGAAAGTCAATACATGAAAAGAAACTGAATGTATACTTACCTGTAACACAGTTGCAGATGAATACACAGCCAATAAGACGAAAAATCCAGATGCAGATGAATAGTCTCTTGGGATAATGAGGTCCTGTAAACAAGACAAAGAAGAACGTTAATACATGAAAAGAAGCTGAATGTATACTTACCCGTAACACAGTTGCAGATGAATACACAGCCATTAAGAAAGAATTCCAGATGCAGACAACCACATACAGCTGGACATGGACAGTCTCTTGGGATCATGAAATCCTGTGAACAAGTAAGACAAAGAAGAAAGTCAATACATGAAAAGAAACTGAATGTATACTTACCTGTTACACAGTTGCATATGAAAAAAAGCCAATAAGCCAGAGTTCCGAATTCAAAAAACCATATACAGTTGATGTATAGTCTCTTGGGATCATGAAGTCCTGTAAACAAGTAAGACAAAGAAGAAAGTCAGTACATGAAAAGAAACTGAATGCTTATTTACCGATTACACAGTTGCAGATGAATTAAAAAAGTCAGTCAGATTGAGTTCCAGATGCAGACAACCATATACAGTTGATGTATAGTCTCCTGGGATCATGAAGTCCTGTGAACAAGTAAGACAATGAAAAAAGTAAATACATGAAAAGAAAATGAATGTATACTTACCTGTTACACAGTTGGAGATGAACACAGCCAGTAAGAAAGAATTCCAGATGCAAACAACCACATACAGCTGGACATGGACAGTCTCTTGGGATCATGAAGGCCTGTGAACAAGTTAGACAAAAAACAAAGTTAATACATGAAAAGAAACTGAATGCTTACTTACCAATTTCACAGTTGCAGATGAATAGAAAGTCAGTAAGATTGAGTTCCAGATGCAGACAACGGCAGACACTTGGAGATCGATAGCCTCTTGGGATCATGAAGTCCTGTCAACAAGTAAGACAAAGAAGAAAGTCAATACATGAAAAGAAACAGAATGTATACTTACCTGTTACACAGTTGCAGACTAATACACAGCCAGTAAGAAAGACTTCCAGATGCAGACAACCACATACAGCTGGACTTGAATATCTCTTGGGATCATGAAGTCCTGACAAAGAGTAAGACAAAGATGAAAATCAAAATATGAAAAGAAACTGAATGTATACTTACCTGTTACACAGTTGCAGATGAAAAAAAGGCCAGTAAGCCAGAGTTCCAGATGCAGACAACCACATACAGTTGATGTAAAGTCTCTTGGGATCACGAGGTCCTGTGAACAAGTAAAACAATGAAGAAAGTTAATAAATGAAAAGAAACGGAATGTTTACTTACCTGTTACACAGTTGCAGATGAATACACAGCAAGAAAGAAAGAATTCCAGATGCAGACAACATACAGCTGGACATGGACAGTCTCTTGGGATCATGAAGGCCTGTGAACAAGTAAGACAAAGAAGAAAGTCAATACATGAAAAGAAACTGAATGTATACTTACTTGTTACACAGTTGCAGATGAAAAAAAAAAAAAAAAAGGTAAGCCAGAGTTCCAGATTCAGACAACCATATACAGTTGATGTATAGCCTCTTGGGATCACAAGGTCCTGTGAACAAGTAAGACAAAGAAGAAAGTCAATACATTAAAATAAACTGAATGCTTACTTACCGATTACACAGTTGCAGATAAATAGAAAATCAGTCAGATTGAGATCTAGATGCAGACAACGGCAAACACTTGGAGATCGACAGACTCTTGGGATCATGAGGTCCTCTCAACAAGTAAGACAAAGAAGAAAATCAAAATATGAAAAGAAATTGAATGTATACTTACCTATAACACAGTTGCAGATGAATACACAGCCAATAAAATGTAAAATCCAGATGCAGACAACGGCAAACAGCTTGAGATGAATAGTCTCTTGGGATCATGAGTCAATAAAAAAGTCAATACATGAATAGAATCGGAATGTATACTTACCTGTTACACAGTTGCAGGTGAATAGAAAGTCAGTCAGACTGAGATCGAGATGCAGACAACGGCAAACACTTGGAGATCGATAGCCTCCTGGGATCATGAAGTCCTGTGAACAAGACAGACAAAGAAGAAAATCAAAATACGAAAAGAAACTGAATGTACACTTACCTGTTACACAGTTGCAGATGAATACACAGCAAGAAAGAAAGAATTCCAGATGCAGACAGCCACATACAGCTGGACATGGACAGACTCTTGGGATCATGAAGTACTGTGAACAAGACAAAGAAGAAAATCAAAATATGAAAAGAAACTGAATGTATACTTACCTGTTACACAGTTGCTGATAAAGAAAAGCCAGTAAGCCAGAGTTCCAGATTCAGACAACCATATACAATTGATGTATAAACTCTTGGGATCACAAGGTCCTGTGAACAAGTAAGACAAAAAAGAAAGACAATACATGAAAAGAAACTGAATGTATACTTACCTGTTACACAGTTGCAGATGAATATAAAGTCAGACAGATTGAGTTCCAGATGCAGACAACTGCAAACAGCTGGAGATGAATACTCTCTTGGGATCATGAGGTCCTGTAAACAAGATAAAAAGAAAGTCAATACATGAAAAGAAACTGAATGTATACTTACCTGTTACACTGTTGCAGATGAATACAAAGCCAATAAGATGAAAAATCCAGATGCAGATGAATATTCTCTTGGGATCATGAAGTCCTGTGAACAAGACAAAGAAGAAAATCAAAATATGAAAAGAAACTGAATGTATACTTACGTGTAACACAGTTGCAGATGAATACACACCCAATAAGACATAAAATCCAGATGCAGACAACGGCAAACAGGTGGAAATGAATAGTCTCTTGGGATCATGAGGTCCTGTAAACAAGTAAGACAAAGAAGAAAATCAAAATATGGAAAGAAACTGAATGTTTACTTACCTGTAACACAGTTGCAGATGAAAAAAATAAAGCCAGTAAGCCAGAATTCCAGATTCAGACAACCATATACAGTTGATTTATAGTCTCTTGGGATCACGAGGTACTGTGAACAAGTAAGACAAAGAAGAAAGTCAATACATGAAAAGAAACTGAATGTATACTTACCTGTAACACAGTTGCAGATGAATACACTGTCAGTAAGAAAGAATTCCAGATGCAGACAACCACATACAGCTGGACATCGATAGCCTCTTGGGATCATGAGGTCCTGTAAACAAGACAAAAAAAAAAGCCAATACATGAAAAGAAACTGAATGTATACTTACCTGTTACACAGTTGAAGTTGAAAAAAAGCCAGTAAGCCAGAGTTCCAGATTCAGACAACCATATACAGCTGGACATCGATAGCCTCTTGGGATCACGAGGTCCTGTGAACAAGGAAGACAAAGAAGAAAGTCAATACATGAAAAGAAATTGAATGTATACTTACCTGTTACAAATTTGCAGATGAACAGAAATTCAGTCAGATCGAGATCCTGATGCAGACAACGGCAAACACTTGGAGATCGATAGCCTCTTGGGATCATGAAGTCCTGTGAACAAGTAAGACAAAGAAGAAAATCAAAACATGAAAAGAAACTGAATGTATACTTACCTGTTACAAAGTTGCAGATGAATACAAATCCAGTAAGAAAGAATTCCAGATGCAGACAACCACATCCAGCTGGACATGGAAAGTCTCTTGGGATCATGAGGTCCTGTAAACAAGTCAAAGAAGAAAGTCAATACATGAAAAGAAACTAAATGTATACTTACCTGTTACAAAGTTGCAGATGAATACAAAGCCAGTAAGAAAGAATTCCAGATGCAGACAACCACATCCAGCTGGACATGGATAGCCACTTGGGATCATGAAGTCCTGTGAACAAGTAAGACAAAGAAGAAAATCAAAAGATGAAAACAAACTGAATGTATACTTACCTGTTACACAGTTGCAGATAAATACACAGTCAGTAAGAAAGAATTCCAGTTGCAGACAACCACATACAGCTGGACATAGACAGTCTCTTGGGATAATGAAGTCCTGTGAATAAGTAAGACAAATAAGAAAGTCAATACATGAAAAAAAACTGAATGTATACTTACCTGTTACACAGTTGCAGATGAACAGAAACGGTATGTATACTTACCAGTTGCACAGTTGCAGATGAATAAAAAGTCATTCAGATTGAGTTGCAGATGCAGACAACGGCAAACACTTGGAGATCTATAGCCTCTTGGGATCATGAAGTCCTGTGAACAAGTAAGACAAAGAAGAAAGTTAAAACATGAAAAGAAACTGAATGTTTACTTACCTGTAACACAGTTGCAGATGAATACACAGCCAATAAGACGAAAAATCCAGATGCAGTTGAATAGTCTCTTGGGATCACGACGTCCTGTGAATAAGTAAGACAAAGAAGAAAGTCAATACATGAAAAGAAGCGGAATGTATACTTACCTATAACACAGTTGCAGATGAATACACAGCCAATAAAATGTAAAATCCGGATGCAGACAACGGCAAACAGCTGGAGATGAATAGTCTCTTGGGATCATGAGGTCCTGTAAACAAGACAAAAAAAAAGTCAATACATGAATAGAAACGGAATGTATACCTACCTGTTACACAGTTGCAGATGAAAAGAAACGGAATGTATACTTACCTGTTACACAGTTGCAGATGAATAGAAAGTCAGTAAGAAAGAATTCCAGATGCAGACAACCACATACAGCTGGACATCGATAGCCTCTTGGGATCATGAAGTCCTGTAAACAAGACAAAAAGAAAGTCAATACATGAAAAGAAACTGAATGTATACTTACCTGTTACACAGTTGCAGATGAATAGGAAGTACGTTAGATTGAGTTCCAGATGCAGACAACGGCAAGCACTTGGAGATCGATAGCCTCTTGGGATCATGAAGTCCTGTGAACAAGTGAGACAACGAAGAAAGTCAATACATGAAAAGAAACTGAATGTATACTTACCTGTTACAAAGTTGCAGATGAATACAAAGCCAGTAAGAAAGAATTCCAGATGCAGACAACCACATCCAGCTGGACATGAATAGTCTCTTGGGATCATGAGGTCCTGTACACAAGACAAAGAAGAAAGTCAATACATGAAAAGTAACTGAATTTATACTTACCTGTTACACTGTTGCAGATGAATACACAGTCAGTAAGAAAGAATTCCAGATGCAGACAACCACATACAGCTGGACATCGATAGCCTCTTGGGATCATGAGGTCCTGTAAACAAGACAAAGAAAAAAGTCAATACATGAAAAGAAACTGAATGTATACTTACCTGTTACACAGTTGCAGATGAAAAAAAAAAGCTAGTAAGCCAGAGTTCCAGATGCAGATAACCATATACAGTTGATGCATAGTCTCTTGGGATCACGAGGTTCTGTGAACAAGTAAGACAAAGAAGAAAGTCAATACATGAAAAGAATCTGAATGCTTACTTACCGATTACACAGTTGCAGATGAATAGAAAGTCAGTCAGATTGAGATCCAGATGCAGACAACGGCAAACACTTGGAGATCGATAGCCTCTTGGGATCATGAAGTCCTGTGAACAAGTAAGACAAAGAAGAAAATCAAAATATGAAAAGAAATGGAATGTATACTTACCTGTAACACAGTTGCAGATGAATAGAAAGTTAGTCAGATTGAGTTCCAGATGCAGACAATGGCAAGAAGTTGGAGATGAATAGTCTCTTGGGATCATGAGGTCCTGTAATCAAGAAAAAAAGAAAGTCAATACATGAAAAGAAACTGAATGCTTACTTACCAATTACACAGTTGGAGATGAATACACAGCCATTAAGAAAGAATTCCAGATGCAGACAACCACATACAGCTGGACATGGACAGACTCTTGGGATCATGAAGTCCTGTGAACAAGTGAGACAACGAAGAAAGTCAATACATGAAAAGAAGCTGAATTTATACTTACCTGTTACACAGTTGCAGATGAATACACAGTCAGTAAGAAAGAATTCCAGATGCAGACAACCACATACAGCTGGACATCGATAGCCTCTTGGGATCATGAAGTCCTGTGAACAAGACAAAAAGAAAGTCAATACATGAAAAGAAACTGAATGTATACTTACCTGTTACAAAGTTGCAGATGAATAGAAAGTCAGTCAGATTGAGTTCCAGATGTAGACAACGGCAAACACTTGGAGATCGATAGCCTCTTGGGATCATGAAGTCCTGTGAACAAGTAAGACAAAGAAGAAAGTCAATACATGAAAAGAAACTGAATGTATACTTACCTGTTACACAGTTGCAGATTAATACACAGTCAGTAAGAAAGAATTCCAGATGCAGACAACCACATACAGCTGGACATCGATAGCCTCTTGGGATCATGAAGTCCTGTGAACAAGACAAAAAGAAAGTCAATACATGAAAAGAAACTGAATGTATACTTACCTGTTACACAGTTGCAGATGAATAGAAAGTCAGTCAGATTGAGTTCCAGATGCAGACAACGGCAAGCACTTGGAGATCGATAGCCTCTTGGGATCATGAAGTCCTTTCAAGAAGTAAGACAAAGAAGAAAATCAAAACATGAAAAAAAACTGAATGTATACTTACCTGTTACACAGTTGCAGATGAATACACAGTCAGTAAGAAAGAATTCCAGATGCAGACAACCACATACAGCTGGACATCGATAGCCTCTTGGGATCATGAAGTCCTGTAAACAAGACAAAAAGAAAGTCAATACATGAATCAGAATCAGATTCAGAATCAGAATCTCTATTTCATATGTTACACATACAAGGAATTTGTCTTGGTGAGAGCAACACGTATGACAAGTAACAAAAAAAAAAAACAAAAACAGAATATTCTTAAACTAAAGGAAAATGACACTAAACAATAAATAGGGTAGGGGATAAATTAAAAAAGTAAAAAGTACTAAGGTAAAAAAGAGCTGAAAATAGATTTACAGAAAAGAACATCTGTACAGGTGTGCAAATAGTCATAGTGCAAAATAGCTGTTCAGTCCGGTTTGGTACAGTTCAGTTGTAAGTTTTGAGGTTTACAGTGGGAGGTGTCCACTGTGATTGAGGAGCACTACAGCTCTGGGGAAGAAGCTGTTAGCATGACGTGTTGTGCTGGTTTTGATGGACCGCAGTCTTCTACCCGAGGGGAGTGTCTGGAAGAGGAGATGTCCAGGATGTGAGGGGTCAGATGTAATCTTGCCAGCCCGCTTCCTCATCCTGCTGGTGTAGATCTGCTGAAGTGATGGCAGGTTACATCCGATGATCCTCTCTGCTGTCCTGATGATGCGCTGGAGTTTGGTTCTTTCTTGTGAGGTGGAGGAACCAAACCAGATAGTTATGGAGGCTGTGATAATGGACTCGATGATCGCTGTGTAGAACTGGATCATCAGGGTCTGTGGCAGGTTGAATTTCTTGAGCTGTCTCAAGAACATCATTCTTTGTTGAGCTTTCTTGATGATGGAGATGGTGTTTTTCTCCCATTTCAAGTCTCTGGAAATGGTGGTGACCAGGAACTTGAGTGACTCCACAATTGATGCTGCAGTGTTGTTGATGTGGAGGGGGGGAAGGGTGGGTGGATTGCGTCGGACGTCCACCACCACCTCTACAGTCTTTTCTGTGTTTAGCAGCAGGTGGTTGTTGCTGCACCAGGACAACGGCAAACAGCTGGAAATGAATAGTCTCTTGGGATCATGAGGTCCTGTAAAAAAGTAAGACAAAGAAGAAAGTCAAAACATGAAAAGAAACTGAATGTATACTTACCTGTTACACAGTTGCAGATGAATACACAGTCAGTAAGAAAGAATTCCAGATGCAGACAACCACATACAGCTGGACATGGACAGTCTCTTGGGATCATGAAGTCCTGTGAATAAGTAAGACGAATAAGAAAGTCAATACATGAAAAGAAACTGAATGTATACTTACCTGTTACACAGTTGCAGATGAATAGAAAGTCAGTCAGATTGACTTCCAGATGCAGACAATGGCAAACACTTGGAGATCGATAGCCTCTTGGGATCATGAAGTCCTGTCAACAAGTAAGACAAATAAGAAAGTCAATACATGAAAAGAAACTGAATGTATACTTACCTGTTACACAGTTGCAGATGAAAAGAAACTGAATGTATACTTACCTGTTACACAGTTGCAGATGAATAGAAAGTCAGTAAGAAAGAATTCCAGATGCAGACAACCACATACAGCTGGACATCGATAGCCTCTTGGGATCATGAAGTCCGGTAAACAAGACAAAAAGAAAGTCAATACATGAAAAGAAACTGAATGTATACTTACCTGTTACACAGTTGCAGATGAATAGGAAGTAAGTTAGATTGAGTTCCAGATGTAGACAACGGCAAGCACTTGGAGATCGATAGCCTCTTGGGATCATGAAGTCCTGTCAAGAAGTAAGACAAAGAAGAAAATCAAAACATGAAAAGAAACTGAATGTATACTTACCTGTTACACAGTTGCAGATGAATACACAGTCAGTAAGAAAGAATTCCAGATGCAGACAACCACATACAGCTGGACATGGACAGTCTCTTGGGATCATGAAGTCCTGTAAAAAAGACAAAAAAAGTCAATACATGAATCAGAATCAGATTCAGAATCAGAATCTCTTTATTTCATATGTTACACATACAAGGAATTTGTCTTGGTGAGAGCAACACGTATGATAAGTAACAAAAAAAAAAACAAAAACAGAATATTCTTAAACTAAAGGAAAATGACACTAAACAATAAATAGGGTAGGGGATAAATTAAAAAAGTAAAAAGTACTAAGGTAAAAAAGAGCTGAAAATAGATTTACAGAAAAGAACATCTGTACAGGTGTGCAAATAGTCATAGTGCAAAATAGGCAGAGTGCAAAATAGCTGTTCAGTCCGGTTTGGTACAGTTCAGTTGTAAGTTTTGAGGTTTACAGTGGGAGGTGTCCACTGTGATTGAGGAGCGCTACAGCTCTGGGGAAGAAGCTGTTAGCATGACGTGTTGTGCTGGTTTTGATGGACCGCAGTCTTCTACCCGAGGGGAATGTCTGGAAGAGGAGGTGTCCAGGATGTGAGGGGTCAGATGTAATCTTGCCAGCCCGCTTCCTCATCCTGCTGGTGTAGATCTGCTGAAGTGATGGCAGGTTACATCCGATGATCCTCTCTGCTGTCCTGATGATGCGCTGGAGTGCTGGATGGTTCTTTCTTGTGAGGTGGAGGAACCAAACCAGATAGTTATGGAGGCTGTGATAATGGACTCGATGATCGCTGTGTAGAACTGGATCATCAGGGTCTGTGGCAGGTTGAATTTCTTGAGCTGTCTCAAGAAGAACATTCTTTGTTGAGCTTTCTTGATGATGGAGATGGTGTTTTTCTCCCATTTCAAGTCTCTGGAAATGGTGGTGACCAGGAACTTGAGTGACTCCACCATTGATGCTGCAGTGTTGTTGATGTGGAGGGGGGGAAGGGTGGGTGGATTGCGTCGGACGTCCACCACCACCTCTACAGTCTTTTCTGTGTTTAGCAGCAGGTGGTTGTTGCTGCACCAGGACAACGGCAAACAGCTGGAAATGAATAGTCTCTTGGGATCATGAGGTCCTGTAAACAAGTAAGACAAAGAAGAAAGTCAAAACATGAAAAGAAACTGAATGTATACTTACCTGTTACACAGTTGCAGATGAATACACAGTCAGTAAGAAAGAATTCCAGATGCAGACAACCACATACAGCTGGACATGGACAGTCTCTTGGGATCATGAAGTCCTGTAAACAAGACAAAAAGAAAGTCAATGCATGAAGAGAAACTGAATGTATACTTACCTGTTACAAAGTTGCAGATGAATAGAAAGTCAGTCAGATTGAGTTCCAGATGCAGACAACGGCAAACACTTGGAGATCTATAGCCTCTTGGGATCATGAAGTCCTGTCAACAACTAAGACAAAAAAGAAAATCAAAATATGAAAAGAAATTGAATGTATACTTACCTATAACACAGTTGCAGATGAATACACAGCCAATAAAACGTAAAATCCAGATGCAGACAAAGGCAAACAGCTGGCGATGAATAGTCTCTTGGGATCATGAGGTCCTGTGAATAAGACAAAAAAAAGTCAATACATGAATAGAAACGGAATGTATACTTACCTGTTACAAAATTGCAGATGAATACAAAGCCAGTAAGAAAGAATTCCAGATGCAGACAACCGGATACAGCTGGACATGGATAGTATCTTGGGATCAGGAGGTCCTGTAAACAAGAGAAAGAAGAAAGTCAATATATGAAAAGAAAATGAATGTATACTTACCTGTTACACAGTTGCAGATGAATAGAAAGTCAGTCAGATTGAGATCCAGATGCAGACAACGGCAAACAGCTGGAGATGAATAGTCTCTTGGGATCATGAGGTCCTGTAAACAAGACAAAAAAAAGTCACTACATGAAAAGAAACTGAATGTATACTTACCTGTTACACAGTTGCAGATGAAAAGAAACGGAATGTATACTTACCTGTTACACAGATGCAGATGAATACACAGTCAGTAAGAAAGAATTCCAGATGCAGACAACCACATACAGCTAGACATGGATAGTCTCTTTGGATCATGAAGTCTTGTGAACAAGTAAGACAAAGAAGAAAATTAAAATATAAAAACAAACTGAATGTATACTTACCTGTAACACAGTTGCAGATTAATACACAGCCAATAAGATGAAAAATCCAGATGCAGACAACAGAACACAGCTGGAGATGAATAGTCTCTTGGGATCATGAGGTCCTGTAAACAAGTATGACAAAGACGAAAGTCAATACATGAAAAGAAACTGAATGTATACTTACTTGTTACACAGTTGCAGATGAATACACAGTCAGTAAGAAAGAATTCCAGTTGCAGACAACCACATACAGCTGGACATGGACAGACTCTTGGGATCATGAAGTCCTGTGAATAAGTAAGACAAATAAGAAAGTCAATACATGAAAAGAAGCTGAATGCTTACTTACCGATTACACAGTTGCAGATGAAAAAAATAAAGCCAGTAAGCCAGAGTTCCAGATTCAGACAACCATATACAGTTGATTTATAGTCTCTTGGGATCACGAGGTACTGTGAACAAGTAAGACAAAGAAGAAAGTCAATACATGAAAAGAAGCTGAATGTATACTTACCTGTTACACAGTTGCAGATGAATACACAGCCATTAAGAAAGAATTCCAGATGCAGAAAACCACAAATAGCTGGACATGGACAGTCTCTTGGGATCATGAAGTCCTGTGAACAAGTGAGACAACGAAGAAAGTCAATACATGAAAAGAAACTGAATGTATACTTACCTGTTACACAGTTGCAGATGAGTACACAGTCAGTAAGAAAGAATTCCAGATGCAGACAACCACATCCAGCTGGACACGGATAGTCTCTTGGGATCATGAGGTTCTGTAAACAAGACAAAGAAGAAAGTCAATACATGAAAAGAAACTGAATGTATACTTACCTGTTACACAGTTGCAGATGAATAGGAAGTAAGTTAGATTGAGGTCCAGATTCAGACAACGGCAAACAACTGGAGATCGATAGCCTGTTGGGATCATGAATTCCTGTCAAGAAGTAAGACAAAGAAGAAAATAAAAACATGAAAACAAACTGAATGTATACTTACTTGTTACACAGTTGCAGATGAATACACAGTCAGTAAGAAAGAATTCCAGTTGCAGACAACCACATACAGCTGGACATGGACAGACTCTTGGGATCATGAAGTCCTGTGAATAAGTAAGACAAATAAGAAAGTCAATACATGAATAGAAACTGAATGTATACTTACCTGTTACACAGTTGCAGATGAAAAGAAACGGAATGTATACTTACCTGTTGCACAGTTGCAGATGAATACACAGTCAGTAAGAAAGAATTCCAGTTACAGACAAATACATACAGCTGGAAATGGACAGTCTCTTGGGATCAAGAAGTCCTGTCAACAAGTAAGACAAAGAAGAAAATCAAAAGATGAAAAGAAACTGAATGTATACTTACCTGTTGCACAGTTGCAGATGAATAGAAAGTCAGTCAGATTGAGTTCCAGATGCAGACAACGACAAACACTTGGAGATCGATAGCCTCTTGGGGTCATGAAGTCCTGTGAACAAGTAAGAAAAAGAAGAAAGTCAAAACATGAAAAGAAACTGAATGTTTACTTACCTGTTACACAGTTGCCGATGAAAAGAAACGGAATGTATACTTACCTGTTACACAGTTGCAGATGAATACACAGCCAGTAAGAAAGAGTTCCAGATGCAGACAACCACATACAGCTGGACAAGGACAATCTCTTGGGATCATGAATTCCTGTCAACAAGTAAGACAAAGAAGAAAATCAAAACATGAAAACAAACTGAATGTATACTTACTTGTTACACAGTTGCAGATGAATACACAATCAGTAAGAAAGAATTCCAGTTGCAGACAACCACATACAGCTGGACATGGACAGACTCTTGGGATCATGAAGTCCTGTGAATAAGTAAGACAAATAAGAAAGTCAAAACATGAAAAGAAACTGAATGTTTACTTAACTGTAACACAGTTGCAGATGAATACACAGCCAATAAAACGTAAAATCCAGATGCAGACAACGGCAAACAGCTGGAGATGAATAGTCTCTTGGGATCATGAGGTCCACTGAACAAGTAAGACAAAGAAAAAAGTCAATACATGAAAAGAAACTGAATGTATACTTACCTGTTACAAAGTTGCAGATTAATACAAAGCCAGTAAGAAAGAGTTCCAGATGCAGACAACCACATACAGCTGGACAAGGACAGTCTCTTGGGATCATGAAGTCCTGTGAACAAGTAAGACAAAGAAGAAAGTCAATACATGGAAAGAAACTAAATGTATACTTACCTGTTACAAAGTTGCAGAAGAATGCATCTGGAATTCTTTCTTACTGGATTTGTAGACAACCACATCCACCTGGACAGGGATAGTCTCTTGGGATCATGAGGTCCTGTAAACAAGACAAAGAAAAAAGTCAATACATGAAAAGAAACCGAATGTATACTTACCTGTTACACAGTTGCAGATGAATAGAAAGTCAGTCACATTGAGTTCCAGATGCAGACAACGGCAAACACTTGGAGATCTATAGCCTCTTGGGGTCATGAAGTCCTGTGAACAAGTAAGAAAAAGAAGAAAGTCAAAACATGAAAAGAAACTGAATGTATACTTACCTGTTGCACAGTTGCAGATGAATAGAAAGTCAGTCACATTGAGTTCCAGATGCAGACAACGGCAAACACTTGGAGATCTATAGCCTCTTGGGATCATGAAGTCCTGTCAACAAGTAAGACAAAGAAGAAAGTCAATACATGAAAAGAAACTGAATGTATACTTACCTGTTACACAGTTGCAGATGAATACACAGCCATTAAGAAAGAATTCCAGATGCAGACAACCACAAATAGCTGGACATGGACAGTCTCTTGGGATCATGAAGTCCTGTGAACAAGTGAGACAACGAAGAAAGTCAATACATGAAAAGAAACTGAATGTATACTTACCTGTTACACAGTTGCAGATGAGTACACAGTCAGCAAGAAAGAATTCCAGATGCAGACAACCACATACAGCTGGACATCGATAGCCTCTTGGGATCATGAAGTCCTGTAAACAAGACAAAAAGAAAGTCAATACATGAAAAGAAACTGAATGTATACGTACCTGTTACACAGTTGCAGATGAATAGAAAGTCAGTTAGATTGAGTTCCAGATGCAGACAACGGCAAACACTTGGAGATCGATAGCCTCTTGGGATCATGAAGTCCTGTCAACAAGTAAGACAAAAAAGAAAATCAAAATATGAAAAGAATCTGAATGTTTACTTACCTGTAACACAGTTGCAGATGAATACAAAGCCAATAAGACGAAAAATCCAGATGCAGATGAATAGTCTCTTGGCATAATGAGGTCCTGTAAACAAGACAAAGAAGAAAGTCAATACATGAAAAGAAACTGAATGCTTACTTACCTACTAAACAGTTGCAGATGAATAGAAAGTCAGTCAGATTGAGATCCAGACGCAGACAACGGCAAACACTTTGTCTTGCTTGTTGACAGGACTTCATGATCCCAAGAGGCTATCGATCTCAAAGTGTTTGCCGTTGTCTGCGTCTGGATCTCAATCTGACTGACTTTCTATTCATCTGCAACTGTGTAACAGGTAAGTAAGCATTCAGTTTCTTTTCATATTTTGATTTTCTTCTTTGTCTTACTTGTTGACAGGACTTCATGATCCCAAGAGGCTATCGATCTCAAAGAAGAAAATCAAAATATGAAAAGAAACTGAATGTATACTTACCTGTTACACAGTTGCAGATGAATACACAGCCATTAAGAAAGAATTCCAGATGCATATGAAGAGCAAGTTAGTTGATTGAGAAACATCCAACTAAGAAAAACGCATTTTTAGCTAAACAAAAAAACAAAACACTTTTCGGTTGAGAGTCATATCTCATATGAAGACATATTAGAAAAGCCTATTATCTTTTGAAAATAACAAAATCTGACATGTGTGACTGTCATTGTAAGGCCAAGTAGGAAGGCATTAAGAATCAGTCCAAAAAATAATTATATCAGACAAAGTATTTATGAGTGTAGGACTTACAGGTCTGATATGATGGAGTTACAGCAAAGGATTAAACATTTTTAATCAATAATAAGGCCAGTGAATGTCAGTTTTCTTGGCTGGGTATTTTCACAGCTGCTGTATCTTGTTTGGTGTTTCTGGGCTTTACAGCTCTTTATGTCAAGTGTAAACAGATCCAAAGTGTCATTCTCAGTGCTGATTACATCTGAAATTAACCATAAACCAGAGGTGAGTGGCTAGCAACAGGGTAATGCAGCTCAACACATGTTTCAGTTTACTACACACCCATGTCGCCTCTCCAAAGTCACAGTGATTCTAAAGTCACTCAATACAAAGCACTTAAAAACCAAACCATAAAACACTGCTTAAATCACAAATACATTAATAAAGACTTTGAGCCCATTTCCCTGAAACGGTTCACCCATTAAAGATAATAGACAAAGAAGGTTGGGAGCAGGTGGCTAGTGTTTTCTTACCTGACTGGTGTGACTGGGTAGGGCCAGTAAGTCCTGGCATAGCACCTTCTCTATGTTCCTGGAGAGTACAACAGATCCCAGTCAGCACATGTGAAGCCTTTCTCGGTGGTAAAGGACCAGACATCAAACCTGCAATCAGCAGTGGAGTGCAAAAAGTCTGCAGAATGGCTTGCTCCCTCATCGGTAGGTAAGCAAGTGGCCCAGAGACGACAATCCTGGCGTCTGTCTTCTTTCAAACTGTGTCTTGAATCTAGTGCACTAGTGGCACCGTGACACTGTGGCATTACCCTTTGGGCCCTATATTTAAGAGTGTCTTACAATAAAATTTTCAACAGTGAGAACGCCGCCCTTAGTAGTTGTCCTCGTTGCTGGAGCATGCAGAGCCATAGACAAACTGCTGAAGACATTTAATTGGTTAGAGAGGTGAAAACCAGCTGTGGGGGTGTAGAAAACCTCTGTTTTCCATGGTCAAGATGATGCTTGCAGGGCTGCTCCATGGCCACCATTGTCTTTGAAGAAAAAAACACAGAGGTTAGAGTTAGTTAGTAAAGCAAAGTAATGTAAAGTAACACACATAGTGTATTCCAAGATTAAAACTGGCTAAGATAAACAATCAATAGCTATCAGCTGGGATACAGACAGACAGAAAGAGCATTGTGGATGGATGGAGAGAGAAAAGAGTTGTAAGGGAACAAGACAGGAAAACAAACCCCAGAAACTTACTAAACTCTGTTAACATGGCTGCACCTAATCTCACCCCCAATACCCAACTTCACCACTTTCACCATTGGTACTATTTTCATATGTTTCTAAGACTAGAACAAGCTGAATTTAAAAGAACAGGTCATGTGTTTGTACATCCAAGCACATTTTCACTAGAGTTTGGGGAGCTCAGTCAAGTTAGTTTGATATTGGATCTGCAGATATTTACTTCTCACCTGCTCTCACTCACAATGTCCTAACATCTCTGACATGATTTTTTTAAACAATAGAGAACAGATAAACTGCAATCACTAAATATTCTTCTCAAAATGAAAAGACTGGAAATGTTGAGGAAATATAATCAAAATAGCCAGAATTCTTGCAGCAGGTGCCGTAGATGGTAAAAGAACGTCTATAAAGTGTGGATACCGAAAACTCTCACAGAGATATGGAGCTGCTGGTGTTAGTTAAAAAGACAGTCAAACCTACTGAAGAACAGAGACTAAATAAAAATCAATGACTAACCTTAACTTCCTCACTTTTAAGGAATGGATATATTTTAGCACTTTAGACAATATAAACATGCATGTAGCACATTTTTATAACGAATAAATCATTACTGTGACACTGTCATAAAATATGCCTATTTGAACCATTTTTAAATAATATTGTTCCAGTAAAACATCCATATAGCTTACACATCCAAAGTCAGCTGTAGTGTACAGAGACACATCTGATAAATATACTACAACCCTTAGAATAGCCAGATTACAATTTGCTAACAAATGCTTAAGAGATCCTGGAGAATTCTGGAGAAAGGTCTTGTGGACAAATGAGACTAGGATTAACCTATATCAGAGTGATGGAAAGACAGAAATTGTGGATTGCTCACTCGCGCTTCAAGGGAGGTAAAATTTAGTTTGCACTCACCCTCTTATTAACGGTACATACTTGGAGCCCATAGGAACCATCCAAAACATAGGTGTTGGAAAGCTCCCACAAAGGTGTTTGTACTTCAGAAATCTTTCTTTCTGAAGTCATTTTATAATCCTGGGTGTTTCCTTGTGAAAGTAAAGTCTGAACTGTGCAAGTCCTCAGTTTGAGTTGCTGAGAGTCAATTTAGGAGTGATCCCTTTATCCTACAGAGTGCTCTGTGTGTAAGTTTATTCTAATGTCCATATGAAAGCACAAAACCTCATGAATAAAAACATACACAAGGCTTGGCTGAACATATAAGGAAACGTACAACTTACTTAGAACCTATAGTTCCATCAGTAATCTTCATTACAGTGAAGTTAGCCACAGCTAAACCTTTGCTAAAGCATGGTTCTCTCCTTTTGGCTTGTAACCTGGCCTACTTCCAATATACTGCCACATAGTGGATGGAGTAGGAATTACCATGTAAAATGCCATCTGTTGCAACAATGGAGTCACATGGGTATCAGCTATGGCTTCAAGTTGTAGGACTTTTTATGGCATTATAGACAATAGACAAGTGGCTTAAAGGTCCAACCACAACAGGCCCAATGAGACATAAAGAACCAGCACAACAGGCCCAGTGAGACTAGGGATGCACCTATCAGATATTAGGATCGGATATGTGTCCCTATATTAACAACAACCCCTTTTGGTCTCACTGACTTAATATTTCAGAATTACTTATTTTAGTGACAAATAAATAGCAATTTAATACATTCATATCTGTGTGTTAATTTGTTGTATTTTATTTTACAAACATGGTGAGGTAAACAGTTTATTTTTTTAACAATGTATCGGATCAATATTGTGTATCGATCGATAAGTTTATGTATTGGTATAGAAACTGAACAATGTTGGTGCATCATTAAATGTAACATATAGGAAACAGTGTGTCTTTGACAACTTCCCTAGTTAATAGAATATGCCTACATTGATAAATCCCCATACGTTTCACCCTGATTGGTGAATGTTTAGCCTTTCAAATGCATGCTTGAATGTGATTGGCTAATGGCAACCACAATAATTGACATGTCAAGTCTTCTGGACAGACAGTATTATAGAATAGGCTAAAGACGCAGTATGTAAAATTGCAGCTTGACTGGCTGTATGGTTTCTGAGAAACAGTTACGTACCACTGACCTCACCCTGCTCTGCTCACTGAGAGACAGGTAATCAGTCACACAAGTCATGTCAGACTTACTATTCAAACGTGCTGTATGTAGCTGTTACTTAATATCTGTCCGTGTCTCTTTGGATTAGGACAGAGTCATCACCACAGGCCCTCTCCTGCATTTTATCCACCGACTTGATGATCTGGTCTTAAAAACTGCTGAAGGTATACAAACTGTCCTCCTAGAACAGCTGCAGCTTTGCTTGGTCTGCCACTCAGAAGATCCAAATTTCATCAAGATGTCTGATGTAAGCCTGTACCTTTTTGTGATGTAAAACTGTGGTGCATGTATAGATTTTAACATGTATTTGTGATGCAATAAGCTGTTTTATTAATTGCTTAAACTATAGAGGAGCATTATTGGGCTAATGAGCATTATGAGCTAAATAGTTTAATTGTCACTTTAACAGGTAAGGACACCAGTTTCTCTCAGAGTTAGCTTAAGTTTTACCTATAAAAAAGGTAACTTTGATTAAAAACAAAATAATAATACTGTCTTGCAGACATCTGATTGATGTCATTTATGGCTGATTTACCGTTACAGTAACTTGATCACAATATTCTGCAAAATAAAATGTAGTAGTTTACTATAGCTCCACTGAATATTGGTTTTGTTTGTTGGTTTTATTTGGTTTCCTAAGAGGAATCTGTAACAGGAACAGGTCATTGTAATTTTATGTGTTACCCAGGTTTTAAATGTTCAGAACATTAAAATCAGACTGCAAAGCAAAGCAAAAAAAACAATAAATAAATAAAAGCAAAAAAACTTTTAAAAATAATACAACGTGAATAAACTGCTCAAAACAGCCATTAAAGCAGATAGAAAATGACTTACTGATAAGTAAGGTAAATAAAACGAGCCTTAAATGACAGCCAATAGCTTGTTGCCAAGACTGGTCTGCGTCAGAGACGGCCAATCAGCGCTCAGGGGGGCGTTACCTCGGCTCCTCCGCTAGAGACGTGCTGTGGATCAGAAAAAAGGTGAGAACGGCGGAGTGAAACACGATGGAAAGTTTTATTAAACTTTGTTTCATAAAATCGCTCATAAAGGTGAACGTTGAGAAGTACGACTGAAACGACGATTTGGATTTAGTCTGCATTTGATTTTGTGAGTGTAATAGGTGAAGCTTTTGGTGCAAATAGTTCAAAAGATTAAAAAGAAAAGCCTGTAGAGTTGAGGCTAACATGCTTAGGGGTCAAGGGGTCATGAGCGAGTGGGCAGTGCTGGCCACCATTTCATGCTGCTAATGAGAGTTTTATATTGAAAGAGGGAAGAAAAAATTGCTTTACTTTGTAAATGTAGTATTATGTGTATCTATTAAGGCGCTGTTTTTGGGAACAGGTCAGTTTTTTCTGGGTGTAATTTTACTCTACTCTGCAATCTGGCTGCACCTGCGTGAACACTCTGCAGCAGTAGTGGCGTGGTGGCGCTGTAAAGTAATCAGTACAGTGCACCGGGGAAGATGCCGCCAAAATTCTGCGTGCTGTGAGCTGCAGATAAAAGTCTTACCACACAGTGCGTCTCACCTGTGGAGCTGTGTCTCTAAAAGCAGCTCAGAACTCAAAGCTAACTTCAGGTTCGCCTGTATCAGGGTTGAGTGCAGAAACAGTCCTAAAGCTTCCTCTGTGAAACTGATACTGCAGCACGCACACTGTTTCCTCTCCCGAGGCCCCGTCTCAAATCAGTCCCTCTTCACTATGTAGTGCACTTTATGGGTCATATAAAAATAGCAGCATCTCCACCAAACAGAGCATGATATGTGTGATCAAGTCATTTCTACTCAGCAGTCGGTTCTACAATTTCCTATTTAGGCTCTCAGAATCATCAGAGACACTTTTCACCTCAAAAGGCACTTGGTGGTCAGTTTGAAGACACTAACCTGTGTGCTGTCCACACCAAAAGAATCACCCTTCTGCTTAAACACCTCCAGCTGGTCGGCAGAGAGCGCACAAACCAGGGCAGTGACTTTTACTTTTTATTTGATTTTGATAGTTAAATCACTTAGGAGCTCGCTGAAGTAATGCTAATGTACCAACAGCTGTGCTAGCTAGCTAGGTTAGCAAGTGCTGCTTTCTCAATAAAGCTGTACAGGAAGATCATGGTCATCTTAGCTCCTTTTATTTGAAACAGATTTAGAAGGCATATTAATAATAGAAGCACTTTATAATTGTGTAATTGCATACTGTAGTTCATCTGTTTCTCTGCATACTTTCACCCTGTTCTTCAGTGGTGAGGACCACCACAGAGCAGGTATTCTGTGGGAGGTGAGCTTTTTATAGCACTGCAGTGTTAAATGTCTGGACGAGTCCAGAACAAATGTGTAAACTGCTCGTTTGGAGCGATAAAAGCAACATTCCTGCAACATCCTCAAATCTGAATGTCCAGATCACTTTTCAGAGGTTTTGATGGCCGATTCTAAAGTCGTGATGAGCGGCAAGTTAGCATGGTGACATTCGTCAAAGTGGTACGTGCCAGTGGATGGCATTTTCGGATGGTGCAGTGGCCACTTCCTAGTGCCAGATGCTGATTAGGAACTGAACCCCCTTTCAAAATGTGCCTGAGCTCTTTACCTACTGGATAGGCTTGACTTTGGGCCCAAGTTATCTTACTAAACTGAGAAATCCTGCTTTGTGAAATGCCCCCCAGGAGTGGCTAAATGTTTACATAAGATACAACTGATTTTGTTAGATGAACAGAATTACTGACACATTTGATTCATTTTGTTGCTCTTGGCGTGCAGGTATCCCACCAATGCAGAGTAATAATTTTATTCTTTTATTATTGTTGATCACAGAAGAGTAGTTGGTGTAATATTGGTGGGGAGATTTGAGTAATTCTCTTGTTTTGGTTGAGACTGAGAACTTGTGTCTTTGCTAAAGGAATGCATTGTTGGAGAGGATGCTACGCCTGAGGCCCACGTTAAGGTGTTGCGTGAAAAGTACAGGACGACACAACCTGATTTAATGATCGTGAAGGACCACATGAAGACTTTTGCATTGGCAGCATGGAGAAAGGGGTTTGGCCATTGAAAATGTATACTTGTGTCTTTAATAGTCTATTATAAGATATTTTTGGCTATTCAAGGTTTTTACTCTTCACTACTGCCTTCATCACTACACTTTATTGCAACTATATAATGAAACTTTCGTGTATTTTCTGCTTTTATCTTACAGTTGTATGATGAGTTCAATGCCATCCATCCTTTAATGGTGTACGTTTGTCACTGCTTCACCTGAAACAATGCTGGGAGTTTAGCTCTAAAGGCCTCCTAGGTGATCTTCAAGAGATGCTCGTCAAAAGTGTAAGCACACAATTTTTTTATCTTTACCAGCAGACCTACAGACCTACTCTTAATTTCATTGATACTCTCAGACATGTACAGTTTCAGGAAAAGGTGCTTCAGTGTGTATCTAATATTACACTAAATGATGTTTAGTATTCCCCTGATGTTTGTGTAATGGGCCATCTGCATAGTAAAGTGATTTCATTGTGGAAGATCTTACTTACTAAACTTGGACACTCTGTGGGTTCTGTGTAGTAAAATGTTGCTTCTGGTTTCTGGTGGGTGCTTTTCTTTTTAATAAGGCTTAATTTTCTCTGGAGTATAAATGTAACCATTTGATATGGATTCTTTGAGTATGGCATACATTTAGCCATGTTAGGATGATTTTTTTTTTTTAGCTGGTATAATAAAACCTTTTTTGCTTTATTTCATTGTTTTGTTTGCTGTGAGTGCCACATTTGAATAGTATTGAGTCTAATTGTTTTTATTTGTACTGCAACTCTCTTCTGGCTGGTCTCCCTCTGCGCACCATCAGGCCCCTGCAGCTCATCCAGAATGCAGCGGCACGGGTCGTCTTCAATGTCCCTAAATTCAGCCATGTCACTCCACTGCTGCGTTCTCTCCACTGGCTTCCTGTAGCTGCCCGCATCAGATTCAAAACCCTGACGCTGGCCTACAAAGCCAAGACTGGACCAGCCCCTCCGTACTTGATGGCAATGGTCAAAAGCCGGTCTGCACCAAGAGCCCTTCGAGCTTCAAGTACGGCTCGGCTCGACCCGCCATCCCTCAAAATCCGCGGAAGACAAGCGTCCAGACTTTTTTCTGTCCTGGCACCAAAGTGGTGGAACGAGCTTCCCCTGGGTGTCCGAACGGCCGAGTCGCTCGCTGTCTTCAAACGCAGACTGAAGACCCACCTCTTCAGAGAGTACTTGGGCGAATAGAGTACTATGGTCGCCTTATTGTATTGTGTTTAGTAATGTCTAAGCTTAGAGGTATCTTTGAATTATTAGTCTATTCTAACTAGCTAAGGTTTCTTTCTTGGGTAAATAGCAAAGCACTTTGTAAGTCGCTCTGGATAAGAGCGTCTGCTAAATGCCGTAAATGTAAATGTAAATGTAACAGTCTAACAGTGGATTAGGGCTGCCCGTGGTGATTGTGTGGCTTTAAGCAGATGTGAAGGACGATTCACCACAAGAATACAGCCAAACACTTTCAGGTAAGTTCCAGTGGTATGTAATGTTGAATTTGTGTAGAAATCAAAAGAGAGTACACGCAACAAAAACAAAAAATAGACGAGCTAGATAGTACACTCTTTGTACAACAAGGCCTCAGCTGCCTTCATCTGAGGGCTGCAAAGCCTCACGCACGTCTACTATTGCTTCAGCCTACTCCGTGCAAGCTGAACCCCCTTATTGCCTCCTACACAGCCCTTTTAAGATGTATGCTGAAATTGATCCAACTCGCACAAAACATTAAAGTATGAGAAGTCAGTAAAAGAATAACCGTAAAGTTAAGCTAGCTGTAATCAAGGAAACACCTGCATTTAGTTCTCCTTCCATTAAAGCAAGATTATACAAATTTAGGCTTTGGTGATAATGATTTAGTACCACAGTGAAGTTGTAAAGTAAACCAGAAATAAACCCATATAAATAAGCAAACAAGAGCATGTCATCATTATTATGGCTTAGTACTAAAGTAAAGCAGATGATTGCATGACAGAACAGCACTGACCACAGAATACCTCAAAATGGCCGTTAACTCTTCATCTAAGGTGTGTTTTGAGTTGAATTTAGTAAAAACAAGTCTTTCTGAATGTGTGTTTACACACATTTGATGGGACAGTGCAACACTGCTGAAAGTTAATCCTGCTTTTCTGAACACTATTTAATGTTTGTGTTTTATCATGTGCTGATCATTATAACAGTGAGGCACACAGGAACTTTCACTGTCACTATGGCTAATTTACACTTTGCCATTTAGGCCAGTAAGATGCTTTAAAGAAGTATTTTGTAGACATATGTATATGTGTGTCTGCAGGTGTGGAGGTCCATGGTATAACATGTGAATTTGCACAACCAGTTCTACTCAGCGCTCAACCACGACTGATCGTCTTGTTCAGCAGTGGCACTTCGAGAGATGCCTGGGACTTACGATCGCCAAGTATGGGATTTACTGCCATTTTTACTGCCAATATTGAACATGTTTGTGTGGATGTTTCAGAGTATTGCAGCACAAAAACAAAGTAGTAAGCTGACTTAAAATAGAGCAACTCCAACAAAGGTGCAGAGTTAAATTGAGAGGAACATAAGTTGATGCAGTAGATTAAAATGTTTGTGCATGTATCATTGTTGGGAAGGCCTAGCCTGCAGTGAAGTGCCAGAATAGTGACTGGAATGGGCGTCACTGTCTTGTTGGATGCACATGTGCATAAATCTTCCATAAATGTACACTGACCAGCCATTTCTTTTCACCACTGTGTTTGATCCAGTTGTACCAGAGAGTTGCACGGCCCCTAACTTTTTATCTCTAGGGGTCAACCTAACCAAACACAAAAGAGCCTGTCACTATCAAAAGTCTTCAACCTTGATTGTGGTTAAAGCATAGTTACAGCACAGTGCTCATGTGTCTGAGACTCGTGAATTAATTAGGCAGTTGAGAATGTTGGCAGTCCCAAAAACTTGGCCCTGCCATCTATGGATGCTTAAAGATGCTTCCTCTCCACCTGCGCTGAGATGCCTTCAAGACCTGCAATGCAAAACCCACTGGTGTGAAAATATCAATTATTATAGTGCAAGCAAGTAATAAATTAAATAAACTTGATGTGTATTCCAGGATTTCACATAATTGTGTTATATCTGACAACTGTGTTAAGATATACTTTTAAATTACGAAACAGTATGATCAATATTTTGATTATCATATAGTTTTGAATTTCAACTTGTCAGATTCTCTTCTGTCCACAGGTCTTGATTATTCAGGAGTGGCTACGAAATGTATTAATGAGGCTCTGACCAACCTCATCCACAGTTCTTGTTGAGTCCACTTTTTCACACTTCTTGTGATACCACTTACAGTGCCCATTGCAATCACCTGCCCAGATTTTTTTCTGTCCACAGCCCTCTATGATTCTGAAGTGGCTATGAAGTTCATTAATGAAGCGATCACCATCTTCATTCACAGATCTTGGTGAGTCCACTTCATCACACTTGTTTTATGCTGTTTACAGAGCCCATGACATAGTTTGTCCAAAGTAGCTTATTTACACAGCCCTCAATGATTCAACTTCATTAATGAGGCTGTTACCAACCTCATTCACAGTTTTTGGTCCACTTGGTCCACTTGGTCCACTTTATCACGTTCCATTTCCTTTCGTTTATGGTACCATTTACAATTGAGTGGACTGATGCTCTTGTGTGCTCTAGATATTTTGGAAATTGCTAAACCACTTTATCCACAGTTGTTGGTGAGTCCACTTCATCACAGTCCCTGATGGACTGCTTACAGTGCCCATTACAATCGACTGCCCAGATTCTCTTTTGTCCACAGCCCTTTTTGATTCAGAAGTGGCTACGAACTTCATATATGAGGCTTTCGCCAACATCGTCCACTGTTCTTGGTACAATCGCCTGCCCAGATTCTCTTCTGTCCACAGTGTTACTGTTACATTCAAGACATAGGTGATCCTGTGATCCAGTATTGCATATTTGATACTGTTAGTGCTGCCATCTGGTGGCCTGTTTCTTGTTGTTTTTGTTTTTCTCTCTCTCCCTCTCCTGGTGAAACAACTGATTGGAAACAGCTGATCTCAATGCGTGTGCTGGTTGGCTGCAGTGTCTGAGCTTTGTCATTGAAATGGTGCCATTGGCGTTTATCTAGTCGCCCGTGGCGTTCTCACCATGTGGCCAAAGGTGGTTGTGATTGAGGCTGTTCAAGATATATAACATGACAATTCACAGTTTGATGTATGTGGATCTATTGTAGCCTACTGTTTTCTGTGTCATTATGTACTTGTTGATGTCCAAGTGGTTTAATCATAGTCATGTTTGTAGTGGTGAGTGCCATTTACTATTTTAATTTCATTTATTATTTTTCATTTATTATTCTCTTGCTTCATGTTGGGGAGGCAGGTAAGGCCATTGTATTTTGTTTTATTATTTTTTAGTTAGGTTAGTTAGTAAGGAGGGATGTCATGTGTGTCTGTAATTTTGGCCTTTGCTCACCCTGATGCTATATGATGTTGACTGTGGTCTTGATATGTTTGCCTATAATACTACATTTTCATTTGAGCATTAAATCTGTTTCTTTATGGTTTGTTTATCTCCTCAAGCCCTAAACTAGTTTTTTTTATGAAATGGTTTAATAAACTGGGCTGTAAGATTGCTCAAAAATTGACTAACTTTACAAGACTTTAACAAAGCAAAACTTCACCAAAAGTGAAGTAGAAAAGAAAAACATAGGCCAGAGTTATAAGAACTGCTTTTTATTGGAATTTAAAAACCTGAATGTTCTTATACGACTGAAGACGTGTCGAGGTTCTTCTGTTCCCTGTATGCTCTGTGACTAATTTGCTGAACAAGTAGATCTATCTGAGATGTTTCCAAGCTGTTTTAAGCCTGCGTCTGAGATGAACACTGTATGTGAACTTTTACATTCTGAATTTTTAGTTGAAAGTAAGTCAGAAGATGCTGAAAATGATTTCACATCAAAACTGAATTTTATTAAAGAGGCTTTGATGGAGGAACAAAGTTGGGATCAATCTCTTGATAACTGTAGACTAACTGCTGTAACAGAAGAAAGTAATGCCCCATCATGCAGTTATGTATTTTCAGCAAGATGTACATGTACTTAGCATGTACTTAGCTTAGCCCCCTGACAGTGTGTTCTCTGGTCATCTGGGTATACAGAAAACACATCAGCAGATCATGTGTTTTTTCTTTTGGCCTGGTCCTAAAGCTGATGCTGTGTTATGTTGAGTTACGGGAAAACCCAATCAGGTTATTCCATCCACATCACTTCATCCAATCCTAGCATTATGAGCACCATTTCAACGTGTGTAGGGCAGCTGCCCTGGCCACTGATCAAATCCTTCTACTTTTGTGTTACCCCTTGACCAGCTACCTAAACAAATGCTCATGCTTCATTACAGTAACAAGGCTGTGATGGCTGTCTTAAGTATGTTGCGAGAAGGTTACAAAGTATGTTCAGGTTTTTCGCTGCTGCTGCTGCACCTGCATCATTATCCTCTATTTTATTTGTTCCAGACATGAGGAGCTCCTCCCTTACTGTTCCACATTGCATTGTGGTATAATGTAAAAAAGTGTCCATTGAGTATACACCAAAAATTAGCTGTGCGCTAATCCGTATACGTTCGGCACCATTTAAGGTGGCTTCCAGTAAGAAGCTGGAGAATAACTCCAGCCTTGTTGGTGCAGCCGTTTCTTTACGGCATCATAAATCAGCACATTTTACAGTTGTAAAATACATCCAGATAGATCCGGGAACTAATTTTACTGAAGTTCTGAAATTGTTAGCAATTGATCATCACATGTCCAGTGCATATCACCCCGAATCTCAGGGTTCTCTAGAATGTTTTCAACAACCTCAGTGCTTCGTACCTACTGTCTTTAGGTAGATAAAGAATGTGATGATGGCATCCTGGTCTTATTGTTTGCCATTTGTGAAAGTGATCAGGATTCCATTGGGTTTAGCCATTCACAGCTGAATTGTGAATTTCACTTTGGAGATAAAAGACTTGTACGTACCAGGTTCTGCCCTGTGTGCAGAGTTTTCAGGAAGATTGTGTTGATGGAGGTGGATCTGCTAATAGGGTTTTGCTAAGTTCTCCCCTACTGCTTCTGAAGTATCTGCTTTTGTCACACCAGATCTCTTTCTACAGTATTCCGTAATGCCATTTGGGTTACAAAAGGTAATAGCTAATGTAAACAATTGTGAAGCATGTCTGGATGTCGTTGTGATGTCTAGATGTCTATCAGAGTTGGAATGAACATTTGGCAATCCTCTGAAATGTGTTTAAGTGCTTTCTGAAAGTTTCCCTCACACTTAATCTCACTAAATGTGAGTCTGGGAAAGCTAGAGTATCCTAGGTTTGTAAGAAGGTGGGCCAAGGTGAAGTGCGCCCTCTTGAGGCTAAGATACCAACCCTGCAGTTGTGCTTTTGTAGAACCCCTGTTCTAATGACTCCTGACTACACTCAATTCTTCAAGCTGTAAGCTGGGGCTGGAGCTGTCCTCCTTAAAGAAGACTCGAGGTGTTGACCATCCAGTTTATTTTTCATAAAAATTGAAGGAACATCAGATCATGTATAGAACCACTGAGAAGGAAGCTTAGCACTCTTATTAGCTTTTCAACACTTTATGTGGGGTCGAGTGTTTTGGCAGTAGTGCTCTATATATACCACAATATCAGCTGAAGACTGATGAGATGGTTCATGATTGTTCAAGGTTTTAATGTTCAGAATAAGAAAGATTGTGAAAATGTAGTTGCTGATGCGTTGTCTAGGCAGTAGTGTGAGGGTGTTATGACCCTGGGGAGTGTAGAAGAGAGCCTCGTTGGTGCAGCCGTGTTTGTTTACAGCGTCAGAAAGACGAAGCAGTTTAGGAACACAGAGTCCTAATCTGACGTCAGTCCAATTATTCCATTCCACCTTAAATGGTGCAGCAGTTTCAGTCAAAAGTATTCACCCCCCCATCTACTACTAAACATAACAAGTGCTTTCTCCAAATTCAATAATGCTAAATTGCAATGAGGGGTGTGAATAATTTGGACTGCAACTGTACAGCACCAGAATGGAACAGGTGGAGCATAATTGGGATGAGATGCCGATTTCAGTAGGGCATCAATCTTAGTGTGCTTCTCTATCCTTCTTCCACTTAAACACAACTCTAATAATAAACATATGATGCTTTAAATACAAAAACAGAAAATTATATTATTTATATTCAGCCCGTAGTTCAAAACTACTTCCAACCAAACACCACTGTCTGACTCACTGTTGTCTTTTCCTAGTTAATAGATGTAGATCTGCACTCTTAGCTTCTTCAGTGGAGTTTTTTTCAACCATTTCAGCCCAAAAAAAAAAAAAAAAAAAAGCTTCTAAGCTTTTCAGTCCCTGAGATCAGTACTGGAGGACTTGTGTCCCATCTGCTGAATTAAGAAAACAAATGGTAAATGTGGCATCAATCTATACAAAATGAAAATGTGAACGAGTTAGACAGTCATGCAGTGAGGTGAAGATGAATCAATGTGAGGACCAGCGGGCAGGAGGGTAGTGTTTTCTTCTTATCTTTTTTTATATCTTTGTCTTCTTTCTTCTTTGTCTTTGTAATTTTCTTTTTTCTTGTTTTCTTCTTTTGGTCGTCTTCCATTTACGCTCTAGTTTCTGCACTGTTTTTAGTTTTTGCCTTGTCATTTTACTTTTAAACAGTGCTTCTTTGTCTAAGGTTGATTGAAGGGTATTTTCTAGGTCGTTTGTTAATTTAACTAGCTCCGTTTGGAGTCATTGGGGTTATCGTGCGCTTTAGACAGTGTTACGGGGACAAATGAACATTTTGCCTAAGATGTATCTCAAAGGAGATTAGATAATGGTCTGATATTACTGAGCTTTGAGGTACAATATTTAGATGATCAATTATAACACCCAGGGTCAGGACTAAATCTAGGGTATGGTTACAGTAATGTGTGGGTCCAGTCACATTTTTTGTGATGCCGACAGAATCTAAGATTGATACAAACGCCTTTGTTAATGGATCATCTGCTTTTTCAAAATGAATATTAAAGTCTTCTACTATTATAACTTTGTCACTGCACACTGACAAGTCTGCAGCAAAATCACAAAATGATTAAAAAAATTCAGAATATGACCCTGGAGGCCTATAAATATTAATTTAGTCTGAATGCATTTTTATTTGTGGCTGGATTTGATTTATTAATGTAGAAAATCTCAAAAGAAGTGAAAGTGTTAGTGTTTTTGAATAATATCTAGTGTATTCTGGTAGATTATGCATACTCCACCTCCTGTGCCTGATAATCTAGGGCTATGTACATATTTATAACCTGCGGTGGTGGCTTCATTTACTGCTATACATTGATCAGGTTTCAGTGTGGCAGAAAATGTCTAGTTTCTAATTAATTTATTAAAACAAGCAGATTTAGATATTCTATGTTTGGCTTTAATTTGGGGCACAGACAGTCTCAAAGCAGCTCGCAGACGGTTTAGCGTGTGTCTGCGGCCTGGTCCCGGCTTTGGATTGTCAGCAGCCTTTTACACTACTCGACTAACTAGCAGACTATGCGTTATGCTGCACGAAAATAGGGCAGCACCCTCCTGCGTGGGGTGGACGCCATCCCTACCTAAAAAACAGGCTTGCCCTCAAACTTTAATCAATTATCTGTGCTATATAGCACTGTGATTCGGCTGTAAGACTCAGCGGCGCGCCTCATTGGAATGGGGCCAAAGCAAATTACGGCAATAAAGTTGCCGGTGAGTGGAAGCATAAGGTAGGTGTTTCTAATAAAGTGACCATAACCTAAAGCTACCTTACACTCAGCAAAAGTCCATTCTCTATCAGCAGAGAAACCTTTGGATGAAAAGTACTGAGCTATCTTTTGCTCATTAATATGTTTCTTCACTATGCCATTGATTACCTTTTCAAAATCAGAATCAGTCCACTGAGGCATTTCAGTCTCTCCCTTAGCTAAGGTGCTGCTTTTATAGTTAAGAGGCTTCCATGAGTATGATGGCCTTTTCTTGACATGGTGAGGAAACAGGAGAACAAAACCAAGTTTTCTTCTTATTAACTAAACTACAGAAGAACAAAAACACAACTCCGTTCAGAGAGGATTACTGTTACAAACGTTACGTTTAACAGTAACAAAACAAACTTCTCTCCTTTAGAGAGGATAACAGCCACAAAACACTAGGTTTTTATCAGTGACAAACAGATAACTTCTCTTCTTTCAGAGAGGCTAACAATTACTGACTCCTCTGTCTTAGGAAACCAGAATTTCTCTCAGATTCGAAATGATGTTTACTCACCAAGAAGGTTTTAGTAGGCCATCCGGGTCACAACACCACATTGTTAGAAATCCGGCATACAGGACACAGATTCAGGAGTCAGGAGACTGGATCTTTAGCATTGGAGTTTATTCACATGCAGACAGAAAATCATACACTGGCACAGCTTAGTTGATCACGGTCAGTCTAGTCTAGTCCGACCATGTCTAGTCCGAACCAATCCAGTCTAAGACAAAATTCAGTCCAAAACTGAATTCAGTCTAAAACAGAATCCAGTCTGATTAGGGGTATTTTGAGAGGGCCTTATATATATTGGAAATTGTGGGAGGGGAAACGAAGGGTAACAAAAGGTGAGACAAAGGATTAAGATAACCATTTGATAAGTTGAAACCACATGAAAGTAATGTTAGAAAGGGCCATATTTTCTCTCAGCTGCAACTCTCAGGTCTTTGGTCTTCACCTATATAAGGCCATCAGTTGTCAGGTACATCTGGATTGTACACAAAACTGTCTGCCCTCCATTGGGTGTTGTGCCCACTTGGGCTATTCGGGGTCAGTGTGGGTGGAGGTAAAGAACTGCCGATTGGCTTTTCAATTTTGCTTTCTGTCAGCGTGATCTCACCCTTGCATGAGTATGATGCAGGACCTCTAGTGTGCACCTTAGGAGTGTCTGGTGGGTTAGGGGGTTCAGGCTGATCTTTGACCTTGAACTTGACCAAACCTTGCATCTCCATCTCCACATCAGTTTCGGTCCAGGTGGTCATGTGAAGTGGTCACTGCACTGCTGTCTGCTCTTGTCCATCTGATTCAGGGGCATATGGAGGTGGTCTCAGGTTTGAGCCGAGAATACAGCCCGGGCTTGTTTGTCTTGTCATCATGTTGTTTGCTTATCTCCATGTTGTGAAAGTTAGCTTACGAGTGATAAGAAGATAAGGGGTGATGAGAGAAATATTGGGGTAATACAAGAAGATATGGGGTGATGAGAGAAACAAAGGGGTGAAACCAGTAGAAGGATGTTACAAGAGAAATATGGAGTGTTAAGAGAAATATGGGGAGTTATAAAGAATAAATAAAGGGGTGTTAAAAGAAAAAGAAGGGGTATTAATAGAAGAAACTGGGTATTACAAGAAGGGTGAGTAATTATACAAGTGAAGAGATAGGGTATAGTGTACACAGAAGAAAGTAAAGCGATAGCTTAAAAGGGATAGCTTGTGTGTGTGAATGTGAAGGGAATTATCGTGTGTCTCTCAGTCTGTGTGTGGATTCTGGGTGGCTATGTTCTGTTGGGGTTGAAGGGATATGTTTGGAGAGTAATTCTAAAAACTCTCCATACTGTTGTCTTTTATTGTGAGATCTTGTGCTTTGCAGGAGATCTCACAATAAGAAAAATCTCATAAAAACGAGAGGAGCTATATTTAAGTTTGTGCACAGAATCAATAAAAGCCAAATTAATTGGGGTTGTAAAAAGATAAGGGTAAAAGCTGAAAATAATTCTGTTATTGTCTCAGAAAAATGTGTGCCTTTGTGGGAGGTTTAAGGGAAGATACAGTATGGGGGCCACCGGAGAATAGAAAAACAGGAGTAAATGTTACATGTTGTATGTCTAGTCTGAGATTTAGTTTTAATGGCCAATAAAAGATAAATGGATCCATTAGATAGAGTTATGTGATAATGAGTGTAGAAAAGCAGTAGGAAATCTATGAAATAAATAGGTTTTGTAGATATGTGGGTTGGAACGAAGTATAGGAAAATTAATGAGCCCGGACTGGACGTCAGAGAGGGAGATAGGTAAAGGAACAGTTTCATAAACCACTAAAGCAGCCCATACTGGCACCAGGTCACGTGTAGTACAAGAATACTGTTAATAAGTCCTGTGGTTGTTGTATGGATACTGGAATGTGGGTTTTATAGTGTAAGTCCAACCTACCAACCTGAGAAAGAGATTGACTAGGTTAAAATAGTTATACATAGAAGATGTGTTTATATCTTATGTGTAGGTAATTCTTTGTATGAATAACAAGCATTATTGTTAAGCACTGTAGGAAAGTAATCTCTGGTATTTCTGTTCTATGCTGGTATCTCTGGTATTTCTGTTCTATGCTGGCAGAAAGGGAATCTATCCACCTGTACATACTAGCATCTAAATATGTTCTGCACACATGCTTCTGGTTGAACTTTGACCACTGGAAAGGGGAGCCTCATGTATGCAAGCATACACATACACTAAGGTTTAAGGTTGGTAGAGAGTTAAATCACTTTTAAACACACATAGTTAAAGATTCTCTCACTTGATTAGCTTAAGATTAGATCTACAAGTAATCTGGTTTGATTCTCCTTTCTCTTTTATGGGATGTGAGAGGAGACAGAAAGAAGGACCTAAGGAGGGGCAGCTGGCGAGCGACGTGCCAGAAACATCACATGGACTGAGTGGAAGAAGCTGTGCTGACTTCAGATCAGGCTAGTGTGCTTATCCACAGATCACTTCCCTGTATACACCTGCATTCTAAACAAATGTGTATTCATATTTATAGTGCTATTAATTATATAATACTTGCTAACAGCGTATAAGATGCTGCATGAAGCTTGCCAACTGATTGGTCGGGCAGTGACTTTGATTACTTAAAGAGAACACACTTGGGGGTTAAACATTTTGTTGAAAGCCACAGGTAGGGAAGTATTTGGTGGTTGTTTTTTTTTTTTAGAGTGGTCATACATTCTTAAGGTCTGGGCTGGTCTGAAGTTGGCAAACCTCAGTTAATTTCAACAACTCGTATAGTAACTTATAATAAACAAATAAATAAATATTGTATAATTCAAAGTAGACAGTGAAGTGGTAGTAACTTCTTTTTAAATTTTAAAGTAATCTTTTTCACACTCAAATAACATAAAGAGGCCATTATTATGCCAACTATGGGTACAAACACTTCGAAAGGAATTACTGTTCCTGTTGATGTAGTTAAAATAATCCATTAATTAAAGGCATAACTAAGACATCAGAGAAATGACACAAGCGTTGGCCTGACATTGACCAACCTTGGCCAGTGGAGGGGACTCTTAATCCAGATGTAATTAAAGTAATGCAAGTACTTGTGGCCACGTACAAGGCTAACCAAAAGAAAGGTAAGAAGGGGGAAAAACATAAGGAGAAGAGACCGATGGAGCTTGGCATTCTCCAGTTGCTGGAATAAGAAGGGCAGAAACTGGTCAAAGCAGCAAAGGATAAGAGAGAGAGGAGTGCAGAAGAAATGGAGAGACAGATGAGAGGAATAGGAAAGCAGATGGCAGAAATTAATAAGCCATTTTCACACGTAAACCCAGTAAAGAACCCCCCACCATATGAGAAGGAATTGAAGTCTGAGAAGATCTATCCCCAGCTCCCAGTGATCACTCAAGAGGGCAAATATCACATCAGAGATGATGATGACCGAATAGTGGAAGCAGGAAAAGCAGAAACAATTATAAAAATGTATTTTCCAAAAGCAAGAAGAAATCAACATATATGTAAACTGAAGGTGAAGTGAAGATCAGGAGGACAAAAGTTGGAGATGATGTGGATGAAAGTGCGTGGGAAGAAGCCAGAAGAGGATGTGATCCAGCAGTCACGCGGATCCTGGTGAGGGCAGAAAGGAAAGGAGACAAGACGAGAAAGTATGAGGACTCAACAGATGAGAGTTCTAATAAAATGAGTATATGAAGGTAGTGATCAAGGTAAGGAACATAGTCTTTCCACCTTAAGGGGATTCTTTCCAACAGCAGCCGGTACAAGAATGGAAGAAGAAATGTAGAGAGGCGTATAGACCAATGCCTTTCTCACGTGGACACTGCTATGACTTTAGAAAGTCAAAAATCATTGGAGAAGCAGTTGAAGGAGCTGCAGATGCAGACGAAAGAATTGAGGCTGGAAGGATCTCAGAAAGTGGATGAGAAATATGCATTGCACCCCAAAAAAGGATTGTCATGTGACAATATGTGTCCAGTGATTATCTGAGGATCGACATTAGAGTACAAGCCTTGGCAGAATACAGACATGTCTGATGTCATGGAAAAATTGCCAACTCTTCAAGATGGAGCACATCCTTGGAGTAAGAAGAGATCATGGTGGGAACAGAACCTGCTGTAGGAGATAAAGAGACTTCTTGCTATTCTCCGGGGAGTTCCAGCCATCGAAGAAATTCTGCAAAAAGCTGGATTTGATTGCTACATGGGGACAGCGGTAAATGATCCAGAACGGTTTGCTGCAATTAGAGGTCGGGTGTGGACAGCATTGAGATACATTTCCAACAAATATACATCCTGATAACATTGGGAGAACCATTGGGAGAGGAAGAAAACCCTAGAGCCTTATGTGTCAAGAACCCATCAAGGGAGAAATCACAGGGCATGACCCGGAAGCAAATCCATACAAAACAATAAATCCTTCGAGCCAAAATACAGAAAGGACTGCCGTTGTCTGTGAAAAACAAACTGGCAGAAGTCGTGGACTTAGAAGGTATGGCAAAAGGGGTTTATACAGACCACATTTCTCATCAAGTGGAGTTGTATAGGGAGAAGGAACAGGACCAAAAAGAGCAAGATCAAGAGACCCTCAGAAAACCGACCTCACATACAACTGGTGGAGAACAAGAAAAAAGAAAAAAAAAAAAAAATGCAAGCCCTGGTTATACCAAGCCAGCCTCCAAAAAATCAGCAAGATCAGCCTTCACAACAACTGCAGCCAAATCAGGTTCACCCTCATTGACTCAACCATCATCAGTGGTTCCAGATGTCTCCTGGCCACAGCCAGTTTTTGGTCAAGTACAGGTCTAGAGAGGACAGGGTCAAGGAATCATAGGAAGAGGAAGAAGATTTGATCCAACCTTTCAGCAATCCTTGAAGCATGCTACAACTGTGGAATGGTAGGTCACCTCGCTCGAGAGTGCAACAGACCAAGAGAAAGTTTCAGGGGAAATTACAGAGGAGGATTCAGGGTCCAATTGAGGCCATTCAGGGGACCGGTGAACCCTTATAGGGGCCTGGAACCAGGATTCTAGAGGTGTCCAGAGAATTCGAAAGGGGGTGTCAGCTGGTAGCATCAGAGCCAGAGTGATCCAACCATTGAGGTGAAAGTAAATAATTGACCATTAAAGATGATGGCAGATGGCGGAGCAGCTTTCACATGTAGCCAGCCTGAAGATGCTACACATCTCCCCATGTCTGGTCAGTGGATTCGGACAATCGGGTTTCAGGGAGTGAAACAGCTGATTCCTCTCACAGAACCAATAGAGCTCTGCTATAAAGATATGAAGATTACAATACCCATTCTGGTATCAGAACACACACCAATAGCATTGTTGGGAAGAGATGCTTTGTGCAAATTGAACTGCACAATAAAATGTACACCAGACGGATGCCTGGTGGAAGTGCCAAGTGACATTGTCCACCAACTACTGATGACGACAGAAGCCGAAGCTTCATCAGTGTTCTGGATTGGAAATCTTACTGCAGCCTTCTTGGAGCCGGCCAAGTTGTGGGAGATGTTTATTGCGGCAAACCTGCCTGATGCAGTACTGTTAAACAGTACTGTTATTCAGTATGTAGATGATCATAATTGCTGCAGATGTTGGCTGAGAAGGGGCATAAGGTCTCTCAGAAAAAGGTGCAGTACTGTCAGAAGAAGGTAGTTTATTTGGGTCAGACAATAACGCAGGGGCACAGAAGTATTTCTGACAAACAGTTGAAGCTATTCGTTATGCTCCCAAGCCCAGAACAGTCAGGGAACTGATGACATTTTTATGTATTGCAAGTTATTCTATAGAGGACTATGCCAGTTTAATAGGGCCTTTGAGGGCTATGCTTAAAGATATTGGGAATGCTAAACTCCACTGTAACTTATCCGGGACACGAGATGGCCTTTTAGCATTTGAGACGATTAAACAGAGGTTACAAGAGGCTCCAGCATTGGCGCTTCCAGATTACTCTAAGAATTCCTTATTGTATGGGTCTTGTACTTCTACTGGAGGTAAATATGCATGTGCAGTCCTCTGTCAAGCGACAGGTACAGTAACAGGTCCACAGCCTATTTCTTATTATTCTACAGCATTTTCAGGAGTTGAATTAGGGTTGCCATTATGTTATAGAGCTATGGTAGGAGTCCATTTAATGTATGAGAAAGTGTCATCCAGTAACAATTATTACCCATCATAGCCTTAGAAATCTACTGAACCATGGCAAATACACATTGACTATGTCAAGGCTGAGTTATTATTATAAGCTTCTAGAACAGGAAGATGTCACCCTAATGAGGTGTGTCACAGTGAATCCAGCTGACACCTTGCCAACTTCAGAAGATGGTGAACCCCATGATTGTGTTCAAGATGCTGAGAAATACTCAAGGCTTAGGTCAGATTTGCAAGCCCTCCCACTGCATAATGCAGACTTGGAATACTGGACTGATGGGTCTTATTATAGGAGAGGCAATACATTGTGTGCAGGTTATGCAGTAGTAAAAGCCCAAGGAGCAAACTTTGTGGTTGAGAAAGCTGCAGTAATACCACAGCCTGCTTCAGCACAACTTGATAAACTTATAGGGTTAACAGAAGCATGTTTATTGGCAGAAGGTAAGCAAGTGACTATCTATACTGATTCTGCCTATGCACATAGCGTGTGTCACCTGTTTGGTGCAATATGGAATAGGGGGTTTAAGAAAACAGGTTCTCCTATACAGCATCATGAGCAAATAATAAAATTGTTACATGCCATGATGAAGCCCAAAGAAAGTGCTATAGCTAAATGTGCAACACATAAAAGAGACATGTCAAAAGTCATTCAGGGGAATAAAGCGGCTGATGACGCTGCACAGGTAGCAGCTGATGACGCTGCACAAGGAGCAGACAAATGGGGTGAAGTCTTTTTGGTTACGCATGAGGTAGACATGGAAGACAAAATAACAATCAAGGATGTGACCTTAATGCAGGAAGCAGTTCCTGATAAAGATAAACAGTTGTGGCGAGATCGAGGGGCCACTCCAGATTCTACTGGCCTTTAGAGTAATCATGAGGGGCTGATAGTCGCATAGTCCTATGCGTGATTTAGTAGTGGACTTTGTTGACATGATTAAACCAATAGGAGGTAAGAGATTTGTTAGTCGTGGAAGACTGATTTTCGAGATGGCCAGAGGCCTGTCCAACTAAACGGAAAGATGCACATTTAGTTGCCAAGTTTCTGTGCAGAGAAGTCATAAGCAAGTGGGGACTTCCACATCGAATATCCTCAGATAATGGGAAGGAGTTTGTAGAAGTGAAATTCATTAGATTAAATAGCGTCTTAGGGCAGTGTATCATCCACAAAGTCAGGAAATTTGTGTAAAAAATTTAATGGTAAGAACCGCATTGTGAAAATCTGTCAGCACAGGTCTGAATTGGGTTGCTGCACTTCCATTGGCGTTAATGGTGTGTCGATCACGTGAGCTGTGTGATTTGCACATGACACCGCATGAGTTGGCAACAGGCAGACGAATGCCAATGCCTTGCTTGCATACAAGTGTAAAGGGTTCAAGTCTTGGCCTTTTAGAAGATGAAATGAGAGCGTATGTAACATACATGGCTAATCCACATAAGAGAATATCCATGTATGTTTCTGACAGGCAAAAGAAAGAAGAGGTGCAGGAGAGGCTGGATGAGCAAAAGAGGAGTGTGGTGCAACCTGGGGACAAGTTGTTTGTGAAGGTGTTTAAAAGAAAATGATATAACGAACGCCGTGAAGGTCCTTTTGAGGTTGTGCGCAGTCCAAGTTAAAGGGTCTCCAACGTGGTATAATTTGTCACATTGTGGTAAAGCACCAAGGGAAGAAACACCTCATGTGCATGAAAGAGATGTGGAAGGCTCAAGAGAACCAGGACGTACAGAAGGAGAGAGGCAGGAAGATCTACAGGGTCAAACTCCAAAAGAGGAGATTGTCCATGATGTGGACAATGGTGATGACTCTGTGGGCATTTCTGATGATGCCGGAAATGACTCTGCAATTAACCAATAGGAAAGAAGATTTGGGGACATTGAGTTTAGGGATGTCCCAGAAACAGCAGGAACTAGTTCAGGGGAGTGTAAAGCACTAAAAGGGTACTGAGGACACTGATTCCTCAACAGGGGGAGTCAGAGAGTCAAATAGACGTACAAGTCCAAAACCAGTACAAAAAAGGGTCAGACCTAAACGTTACGAAGACTGAGGTAGATGTGTCATTGGAGAAGATGACTTTATTAGCATCAAATGTTACTGAAGATATAAATAAAGAAGTAACTTTCTTTCGTATTACAAAGAAGAAAGTCAATACATGATAAGAAACTGAATGTTTACTTACCTGTTACACAGTTGCAGATGAAAACACAGCCAGTAAGACAGAATTCTAGATGCAGAAAACCACATACAGCTGGATATGGATAGACTCTTGAGATCATGAGGTCCTGTCAACAAGTAAGGCAAAGAAGAAAGTCAATACATGAAAAGAAACTGAATGTATACTTACCTGTTACACAGTTGCAGATGAATACACAGCCAGTAAGCCAGAGTTCCAGATTCAGACAACCATATACAGTTGATAAATAATCTCTTGGGATCATGTCCTGTGAACAAGTAAAACAAAGAAAAAAGTCAATACATAAAAAGAAACTGAATGCTTACTTACCGATTACACAGTTGCAGATGAAAAAAAGCCAGTAAGCTAGAGTTCCAGATTCAGAAAACCATATACAGTTGATGTATAGTCTCTTGAGATCATGAGGTCCTGTGAACAAGTAAGACAAAGAAGAAAGTCAATACATTAAAATAAACGGAATGTATAGTTACCTGTTACACATTTGCAGATGAATACACCGTCAGTAATCCAAAATTCCAGATGCAGACGATGGCAAAAAGTTGGAGATGGATACACTCTTAGGATCAAGAGGTCATATAAACAAGTAAGACAAATAAAGTCAATACATGAAAAGAAACTGAATGTATACTTACCTGTTACAGAGTTGCAGATTAATACACAGCCAGTAAGAAAGAATTCCAGATGCAGACAACCACATACAGCTGGACATGGATAGCCTCTTGGGATCATGAAATCCTGTCAACAAGTAAGACAAAGAAGAAAGTCAATACATGAAAAGAAACTGAAAGTATACTCACCTGTTACACAGTTGAAGATAAATAAACAGCCAATAAGAAGAAAAATCCAGATACAGACAACGGCAAACAGCTGGAGATGAACAGTCTCTTAGCATCATGAGGTCCTGTGAACAAGAAAGTCAATACATGAAAAGAAACTGAATGTTTACTTACCTGTTACACAGTTGCAGATGAATACACAGCCAGTACGACAGAGTTCCAGATACAGACTACGGCAAAAAGTTGGAAATAGATAGTCTCTTGGTATCATGAGGGCCTGTCAACAAGTAAGACAAAGAAGAAAGTCAAAACATGAAAAGAAACTGAATGTATACTTACCTGTTACACAGTTGCAGATGAAAAAAAAGCCAGTAAGCCAGAGTTCCAGATTCAGACAACCATATACAGTTGATGTATCGTCTCTTGAGATCACGAGGTCCTGTCAACAAGTAAGACAAAGAAGAAAATCAAAATATGAAAAGAAACTGAATGTTTACTTACCTGTAACACAGTTGCAGATTAATACACAGTCAGTAAGAAAGAATTCAAGATGCAGACAACCACATACAGCTGCATATGGACAGTCTCTTGGGATCATGAAGTCCTGTGAACAAGTAAGACTAAGAAGAAAGTCAATACATGAAAAGAAACTGAATGCTTACTTACCGATTACACAGTTGCAGATGAATAGAAAGTCAGTCAGATTGAGATCCAGATGCAGACAACGGCAAACACTTGGAGATCGATAGCCTCTTGGGATCATGAAGTCCTGTCAACAAGTAAGACAAAGAAGAAAGTCAATACATGAAAAGAAACTGAATGTTTACTTACCTGTTACACAGTTGCAGATGAATACACAGCCAGTAAGAAAGACTTCCAGATGCAGACAACCACATACAGATGGACATGGATAGTGTCTTGCGATCATGAAGTCCTGTGAACAAGTAAAACAAAGAAAAAAAGTCAAATCATGAAAAGAAACTGAATGCTTACTTACCGATTACACAGTTGCGGATGAAAAAAAGCCAGTAAGCTAGAGTTCCAGATTCAGACAACTATATACAGTTGATGTATAGTCTCTTGAGATCATGAGGTCCTGTGAAAGGGACAAAATGAAAGTCAATACATGAAAAGAAGCGGAATGTATACTTACTTGTTACACAGTTGCAGACTAATACACAGCCAGTAAGAAAGACTTCCAGATGCAGACAACCACATACAGCTGGACATGAATATCTCTTGGGATCATGAAGTCCTTACAAAGAGTAAAACAAAGATGAAAATCAATATATGAAAAGAAACTGAATGTATACTTACCTGTTACACAGTTGCAGATGAAAAAAAGGCCAGTAAGCCAGAGTTCCAGATGCAGACAACCATATACAGTTGATGTAAAGTCTCTTGGGATCACGAGGTCCTGTGAACAAGTAAAACAATGAAGAAAGTTAATACATGAAAAGAAACAGAATGTTTACTTACCTGTTACACAGTTGCAGATGAATACACAGCAAGAAAGAAAGAATTCCAGATGCAGACAACATACAGCTGGACATGGACAGTCTCTTGGGATCATGAAGGCCTGTGAACAAGTAAGACAAAGAAGAAAGTCAATACATGAAAATAAACTGAATGCTTACTTACCGATTACACAGTTGTAGATGAATAGAAAATCAGTCAAATTGAGATCCAGATGCAGACAACGGCAAACACTTGGAGATCGACAGACTCTTGGGATCATGAGGTCCTGTAAACAAGACAAAAAGAAAGTCAATACATGAAAAGAAACTGAATGTATACTTACCTGTTACACAGTTGCAGGTGAATAGAAAGTCAGTCAGATTGAGATCCAGATGCACACAACGGCAAACACTTGGAGATCGATAGCCTCTTGGGATCATGAAGTCCTGTGAACAAGTAAGAAAAAGAAGAAAATTAAAATATGAAAAGAAACTGAATGTTTACTTACCTGTAACACAGTTGCAGATGATTACACAGCCAATAAGACGAAAAATCCAGATGCAGATAACTGCAAACAGCTGGAGATGAATAGTCTTTTGGGATCATGAGGTCCTGTAAACAAAAGAAACTGAATGCTTTTCTACCGATTACACAGTTGCAGATGA
Organism: Salminus brasiliensis; assembly: GCF_030463535.1. Lineage (NCBI taxonomy): Eukaryota > Metazoa > Chordata > Actinopteri > Characiformes > Bryconidae > Salminus > Salminus brasiliensis. The sequence goes on along the minus strand of NC_132883.1, from coordinate 24,677,703 downwards.
ATACACAGTCAGTAAGAAAGAATTCCACATGCAGACAACGGCAAACAGCTGGAGATGAATAGTCTCTTCGGATCATGAGGTCCTGTAAACAAGACAAAGAAGAAAGTCAATACATGAAAAGAAACTGAATGCTTAATTACCCGTCACACAGTTGCAGATGAATACACAGCCAATAAGACGTAAAATCCAGATGCAGACAACGGCAAACAGCTGGAGATAAATAGTCTCTTGGGATCATGAGGTCCTGTAAACAAAACAAAAAAAAGTCAATACATGAAAAGAAGCGGAATGTATACTTACCTGTTACACAGTTGCAGATGAATACACAGCCAATAAGACGAAAAATCCAGGTGCAGATGAATAGTCTCTTGAGATAATGAGGTCCTGTAAACAAGACAAAGAAGAAAGTCAATACATGAAAAGAAACTGAATGTATACTTACCTGTTACACAGTTGCAGATGAATAGAAAGTCAGTCAGATTGAGTTCCAGATGCAGACAACGGCAAACACTTGGAGATCGATAGCCTCTTGGGATCATGAAGTCCTGTGAACAAGTAAGACAAAGAAGAAAATCAAAATATGAAAAGAAACGGAATGCTTACTTACCGATTACACAGTTGCAGATGAAAACACAGCCATTAAGAAAGAATTTCAGATGCAGACAACCTCATACAGCTGGACATGGATAGCCTCTTGGGATCAAAAAGTCCTGTGAACAAGTAAGCTAAAGAAGAAAATCAAAATATGAAAAGAAATTGTATGTATACTTACCTGTAACACAGTTGCAGATGAATACACAGCCAATAAGATGTAAAATCCAGATGCAGACAACGGCAAACAGCTGGAGATAAATAGTCTCTTGGGATCATGAGGTCCTGTAAACAAAACAAAAAAAAAGTCAATACATGAAAAGAAACGGAATGTATACTTACCTGTTACACAGTTGCAGATGAATACACAGCCAGTAAGAAAGAATTCCAGATGCAGACAACCACATACAGCTGGACAACGACAATCTCTTGGGATCACGAAGTCCTGTCAACAAGTAAGACAAGGAAGAAAGTCAATACATGAAAAGAAACTAAATGTATACTTACCTGTTACAAAGTTGCAGATGAATACAAATCCAGTAAGAAAGAATTCCTGATGCAGACAACCACATCCAGCTGGACATGGAAAGTCTCTTGGGATCATGAAGTCCTGTGAATAAGTAAGACAAAGAAGAAAGTCAATACATGAAAAGAAACTGAATGTATACTTACCTGTTACACAGTTGCAGTTGAAAAAAAGCCAGTAAGCCAGAGTTCCAGATTCAGACAACCATATACAGTTGATGTATAGTTTCTTGGGATCACGAGGTCCTGTGAACAAGTAAGACAAAGAAGAAAGTCAATACATGAAAAGAAATTGAATGTATACTTACCTGTTACACAGTTGCAGATGAATAGAAAGTCAGTCAGATTGAGATCCTGATGCAGACAACGACAAACACTTGGAGATAGATAGCCTCTTGGGATCATGAAGTCCTGTGAACAAGTAAGACAAAGAAGAAAATCAAAATATGAAAAGAAACTGAATGTATACTTACCTGTAACACAGTTGCAGATGAATACACAGCCAATAAGACGTAAAATCCAGATGCAGATGAATAGTCTCTTGGGATCATGAGGTCCTGTAAACAAGACAAAGAAGAAAGTCAATACATGAAAAGAAACTGAATGTATACTTACCTGTTACACAGTTGCAGATGAATGGGAAGTAAGTTAGATTAAGTTCCAGATGCAGACAACGGCAAGCACTTGGAGATCGATAGCCTCTTGGGATCATGAAGTCCTGTCAAGAAGTAAGACAAAGAAGAAAATCAAAACATGAAAAGAAACTGAATGTATACTTACCTGTTACACAGTTGCAGATGAATACACAGTCAGTAAGAAAGAATGCCAGATGCAGACAACCACATACAGCTGGACATCGATAGTCTCTTGGGATCATGAAGTCCTGTGAACAAGTAAGACAAAGAAGAAAGTCAAAACATGAAAAGAAACTGAATGTATACTTACCTGTTACACAGTTGCAGATGAAAAAAAAGCTAGTAAGCCAGAGTTCCAGATGCAGATAACCATATACAGTTGATGTATCGTCTCTTGGGATCACGAGGTTCAGTGAACAAGTAAGACAAAGAAGAAAGTCAATACATGAAAAGAAACTGAATGCTTACTTACCGATTACACAGTTGCAGATGAATAGAAAGTCAGTCAGATTGAGATCCAGATGCAGACAACGGCAAACACTTGGAGATCGATAGCCTCTTGGGATCATTAAGTCCTGTCAACAAGTAAGACAAAGAAGAAAATCCAAATATGAAAAGAAACTGAATGTATACTTACCTGTAACACAGTTGCAGATTAATACACAGCCAATAAGATGAAAAATCAAGATGCAGACAATGGCAAGCAGCTGGAGATGAATAGTCTCTTGGGATCATGAGGTCCTGTAAACAAGTAAGACAAAGAAGAAAGTCAATACATGAAAAGAAACTGAATGCTTACTTACCGATTACACAGTTGCAGATGAAAAAAATAAAGCCAGTAAGCCAGAGTTCCAGATTCAGACAACCATATACAGTTGATTTATAGTCTCTTGGGATCACGAGGTCCTGTGAACAAGTAAGACAAAGAAGAAAGTCAATACATGAAAAGAAACTGAATGTATACTTACCTGTTACACAGTTGCAGATGAATAGGAAGCAAGTTAGATTGAGTTCCAGATGCAGACAACGGCAAGCACTTGGAGATCGATAGCCTCTTGGGATCATGAAGTCCTGTCAAGAAGTAAGACAAAGAAGAAAATCAAAACATGAAAAGAAACTGAATGTATACTTACCTGTAACACAGTTGCAGATGAGCACACAGCCAATAAGACGAAAAATCCAGATGAAGACAATGGCAAACACTTGGAGATCGATAGCCTCTTGGGATCATGAAGTCCTGTCAACAAGTAAGACAAAGAAGAAAATCAAAACATGAAAAGAAACTGAATGTATACTTACCTGTTACACAGTTGCAGATGAATACACAGTCAGTTAGAAAGAATTCCAGATGCAGACAACCACATACAGCTGGACATCGATAGCCTCTTGGGATCATGAAGTCCTGTAAACAAGACAAAAAGAAAGTCAATACATGAAAAGAAACTGAATGTATACTTACCTGTTACACAGTTGCAGATGAATAGAAAGTCAGTCAGATTGAGTTCCAGATGCAGACAACGGAGGACACCTTTCGCTGTACAATGTGGACTGTACAGTGAAAAATACGTGCAGCTTACCTTACCTTGGGATCATGAGGTCCTGTAAACAAGAAAAAAAGAAAGTCAATACATGAAAAGAAACTGAATGTATACTTACCTTTTACATAGTTGCAGTTGAAAAAAATCCAGTATGCCAGAGTTCCAGATTCAGACAACCATATACAGTTGATGTATAGTCTCTTGGGATCACAAGGTTCTGTGAACAAGTAAGACAAAGAAGAAAGTCAATACATGAAAAGAAACTGAATGCTTAGTTACAGATTAATAGAATTATTTGCAGATGAATAGAAAGTCAGTCAGATTGAGTTCCAGATGCAGACAACGGCAAACACTTGGAGATCAATAGCCTCTTGGGATCATGAAGTCCTGTCAAGAAGTAAGAAAGAAGAAAATCAAAACATGAAAACAAACTGAATGCTTACTTACCGATTACACAGTTGGAGATGAATACACAGCCATTATGAAAGAATTCCAGATGCAGACAACCACATACAGCTGGACATGGACAGACTCTTGGGATCATGAAGTCCTGTGAACAAGTAAGACAAAATAGAAAGTCAATACATGAAAAGAAGCTGAATGTATACTCACCTGTTACACAGTTGCAGATGAAAAAAAGCCAGTAAGCCAGAGTTCCAGATTCAGTCAACCATATACAGTTGATGTATAGTCTCCTGGGATCATGAAGTCCTGTGAACAAGTAAGACAAAGAAAAAAGTAAATACATGAAAAGAAACTGAATGTATACTTACCTGTTACAGAGTTGCAGATGAGCACACAGCCAATAAGATGAAAAATCCAGATGAAGACAATGGCAAACACTTGGAGATCGATAGCCTCTTGGGATCATGAAGTCCTGTCAACAAGTAAGACAAAGAAGAAAATCAAAACATGAAAAGAAACTGAATGTATACTTACCTGTTACACAGTTGCAGATGAATACACAGTCAGTTAGAAAGAATTCCAGATGCAGACAACCACATACAGCTGGACATCGATAGCCTCTTGGGATCATGAAGTCCTGTAAACAAGACAAAAAGAAAGTCAATACATGAAAAGAAACTGAATGTATACTTACCTGTTACAGAGTTGCAGATTAATACACAGCCAGAAAGAAAGAATTCCAGATGCAGACAACCACATACAGCTGGACATGGATAGCCTCTTGGGATCATGAAATCCTGTCAACAAGTAAGACAAAGAACAAAATCAAAATATGAAAAGAAAGTGAATGTATACTCACCTGTTACACAGTTAAAGATAAATAAACAGCCAATAAGAAGAAAAATCCAGATACAGACAACGGCAAACAGCTGGAGATGAACAGTCTCTTGGCATCATGAGGTCCTGTGAACAAGAAAGTCAATACATGAAAAGAAACTGAATGTTTACTTACCGGTTACACAGTTGAAGATGAATACACAGCCAGTACGACAGAGTTCCAGATGCAGACTACGGCAAAAAGTTGGAAATAGATAGTCTCTTGGTATCATGAGGGCCTGTCAACAAGTAAGACAAAGAAGAAAGTCAAAACATGGAAAGAAACTGAATGTATACTTACCTGTTACACAGTTGCAGATGAATACACAGCCAATAAGACGTAAAATCCAGATGCAGACAACGGCAAACAGCTGGAGATAAATAGTCTCTTGGGATCATGAGGTCCTGTAAACAAAACAAAAAAAAAGTCAATACATGAAAAGAAACGGAATGTATACTTACCTGTTACACAGTTGCAGATGAATACACAGCCAGTAAGAAAGAATTCCAGATGCAGACAACCACATACAGCTGGACAACGACAATCTCTTGGGATCACGAAGTCCTGTCAACAAGTAAGACAAGGAAGAAAGTCAATACATGAAAAGAAACTAAATGTATACTTACCTGTTACAAAGTTGCAGATGAATACAAATCCAGTAAGAAAGAATTCCTGATGCAGACAACCACATCCAGCTGGACATGGAAAGTCTCTTGGGATCACGAAGTCCTGTCAACAAGTAAGACAAAGAAGAAAGTCAATACATGAAAAGAAACTGAATGCTTACTTACCGATTACACAGTTGCAGATGAAAAAAATAAAGCCAGTAAGCCAGAGTTCCAGATTCAGACAACCATATACAGTTGATTTATAGTCTCTTGGGATCACGAGGTCCTGTGAACAAGTAAGACAAAGAAGAAAGTCAATACATGAAAAGAAACTGAATGTATACTTACCTGTTACACAGTTGCAGATGAATAGGAAGCAAGTTAGATTGAGTTCCAGATGCAGACAACGGCAAGCACTTGGAGATCGATAGCCTCTTGGGATCATGAAGTCCTGTCAAGAAGTAAGACAAAGAAGAAAATCAAAACATGAAAAGAAACTGAATGTATACTTACCTGTAACACAGTTGCAGATGAGCACACAGCCAATAAGACGAAAAATCCAGATGAAGACAATGGCAAACACTTGGAGATCGATAGCCTCTTGGGATCATGAAGTCCTGTCAACAAGTAAGACAAAGAAGAAAATCAAAACATGAAAAGAAACTGAATGTATACTTACCTGTTACACAGTTGCAGATGAATACACAGTCAGTTAGAAAGAATTCCAGATGCAGACAACCACATACAGCTGGACGTCGATAGCCTCTTGGGATCATGAAGTCCTGTAAACAAGACAAAAAGAAAGTCAATACATGAAAAGAAACTGAATGTATACTTACCTGTTACACAGTTGCAGATGAATAGAAAGTCAGTCAGATTGAGTTCCAGATGCAGACAACGGAGGACACCTTTCGCTGTACAATGTGCACTGTACAGTGAAAAATACGTGCACCTTACCTTACCTTGGGATCATGAGGTCCTGTAAACAAGAAAAAAAGAAAGTCAATACATGAAAAGAAACTGAATGCTTACTTACCTGTTACACAGTTGGAGATGAATACACAGCCATTATGAAAGAATTCCAGATACCACATACAGCTGGACGTCGATAGCCTCTTGGGATCATGAAGTCCTGTAAACAAGACAAAAAGAAAGTCAATACATGAAAAGAAACTGAATGTATACTTACCTGTTACACAATTGCAGATGAATAGGAAGTAAGTTAGATTGAGTTCCAGATGCAGACAACAGCAAGCACTTGGAGATCGATAGCCTCTTGGGATCATGAAGTCCTGTCAAGAAGTAAGACAAAGAAGAAAATCAAAACATGAAAAGAAACTGAATGTATACTTACCTGTTACACAGTTGCAGATGAATACACAGTCAGTAAGAAAGAATTCCAGATGCAGACAACCACATACAGCTGGAGATCGATAGCCTCTTGGGATCATGAGGTCCTGTAAACAAGACAAAAAGAAAGTCAATACATGAAAAGAAACTGAATGTATACTTACCTTTTACATAGTTGCAGTTGAAAAAAAGCCAGTAAGCCAGAGTTCCAGATTCAGACAACCATATACAGTTGATGTATAGTCTCTTGGGATCACGAGGTCCTGTGAACAAGAAAGACAAAGAAGAAAGTCAATACATGAAAAGAAACTGAATGCTTAGTTACAGATTAATAGAATTATTTGCAGATGAATAGAAAGTCAGTCAGATTGAGTTCCAGATGCAGACAACGGAGGACACCTTTCGCTGCACAATGTGCACTGTACAGTGAAAAATACGTGCACCTTACCTTAACTTGGGATCATGAGGTCCTGTAAACAAGAAAAAAAGAAAGTCAATACATGAAAAGAAACTGAATGCTTACTTACCTGTTACACAGTTGGAGATGAATACACAGCCATTATGAAAGAATTCCAGATGCAGACAACCACATACAGCTGGATATGGACAGACTCTTGGGATCATGAAGTCCTGTGAACAAGTAAGACAAAATAGAAAGTCAATACATGAAAAGAAGCTGAATGTATACTTACCTGTTACACAGTTGCAGATGAAAAAAAGCCAGTAAGCCAGAGTTCCAGATTCAGTCAACCATATACAGTTGAGGTATAGTCTCCTGGGATCATGAAGTCCTGTGAACAAGTAAGACAAAGAAAAAAGTAAATACATGAAAAGAAACTGAATGTATACTTACCTGTAACACAGTTGCAGATGAGCACACAGCCAATAAGACGAAAGATCCAGATGAAGACAATGGCAAACACTTGGAGATCGATAGCCTCTTGGGATCATGAAGTCCTGTCAACAAGTAAGACAAAGAAGAAAATCAAAACATGAAAAGAAACTGAATGTATACTTACCTATTACACAGTTGCAGATGAATACACAGTCAGTTAGAAAGAATTCCAGATGCAGACAACCACATACAGCTGGACATCGATAGCCTCTTGGGATCATGAAGTCCTGTAAACAAGACAAAAAGAAAGTCAATACATGAAAAGAAACTGAATGTATACTTACCTGTTACACAGTTGCAGATGAATAGAAAGTCAGTCAGATTGAGTTCCAGATGCAGACAAGGGAGGACACCTTTCGCTGTACAATGTGCACTGTACAGTGAAAAATACGTGCACCTTACCTTACCTTGGGATCATGAGGTCCTGTAAACAAGAAAAAAAGAAAGTCAATACATGAAAAGAAACTGAATGTATACTTACCTGTAACACAGTTGCAGATTAATACAAAGCCAATAAGATAAAAAATCCAGATGCAGACAACAGCAAACAGCTGGAGATGAATACTCTCTTGGGATCATGAGGTCCTGTAAACAAGATAAAAAGAAAGTCAATACATGAAAAGACACTGAATGTATACGTACCTGTTACACAATTGCAGATGAATAGGAAGTAAGTTAGATTGAGTTCCAGATGCAGACAACAGCAAGCACTTGGAGATCGATAGCCTCTTGGGATCATGAAGTCCTGTCAAGAAGTAAGACAAAGAAGAAAATCAAAACATGAAAAGAAACTGAATGTATACTTACCTGTTACACAGTTGCAGATGAATACACAGTCAGTAAGAAAGAATTCCAGATGCAGACAACCACATACAGCTGGAGATCGATAGCCTCTTGGGATCATGAGGTCCTGTAAACAAGACAAAAAGAAAGTCAATACATGAAAAGTAACTGAATTTATACTTACCTGTTACACTGTTGCAGATGAATACACAGTCAGTAAGAAAGAATTCCAGATGCAGACAACCACAAATAGCTGGACACGGACAGTCTCTTGGGATCATGAAGTCCTGTGAACAAGTGAGACAACGAAGAAAGTCAATACATGAAAAGAAACTGAATGTATACGTACCTGTTACAAAGTTGCAGATGAAAACAAAGCCAGTAAGAAAGAATTCCAGATGCAGACAACCACATCCAGCTGGACACGGATAGTCTCTTGGGATCATGAGGTCCTGTAAACAAGACAAAGAAGATAGTCAATACATGAAAAGAAACTGAATGTATACTTACCTGTTACACAGTTGCAGATGAATAGGAAGCAAGTTAGATTGAGTTCCAGATGCAGACAACGGCAAGCACTTGGAGATCGATAGCCTCTTGGGATCATGAAGTCCTGTCAAGAAGTAAGAAAGAAGAAAATCAAAACATGAAAACAAACTGAATGTATACTTACCTTTTATATAGTTGCAGTTGAAAAAAATCCAGTATGCCAGAGTTCCAGATTCAGACAACCATATACACTTGATGTATAGTCTCTTGGGATCACAAGGTTCTGTGAACAAGTAAGACAAAGAAGAAAGTCAATACATGAAAAGAAACTGAATGCTTAGTTACAGATTAATAGAATTATTTGCAGATGAATAGAAAGTCAGTCAGATTGAGTTCCAGATGCAGACAACGGCAAACACTTGGAGATCAATAGCCTCTTGGGATCATGAAGTCCTGTCAAGAAGTAAGAAAGAAGAAAATCAAAACATGAAAACAAACTGAATGCTTACTTACCGATTACACAGTTGGAGATGAATACACAGCCATTATGAAAGAATTCCAGATGCAGACAACCACATACAGCTGGACATGGACAGACTCTTGGGATCATGAAGTCCTGTGAACAAGTAAGACAAAATAGAAAGTCAATACATGAAAAGAAGCTGAATGTATACTTACCTGTTACACAGTTGCAGATGAAAAAAAGCCAGTAAGCCAGAGTTCCAGATTCAGTCAACCATTTACAGTTGATGTATAGTCTCCTGGGATCATGAAGTCCTGTGAACAAGTAAGACAAAGAAAAAAGTAAATACATGAAAAGAAACTGAATGTATACTTACCTGTAACACAGTTGCAAATGAGCACACAGCCAATAAGATGAAAAATCCAGATGAAGACAATGGCAAACACTTGGAGATCGATAGCCTCTTGGGATCATGAAGTCCTGTGAACAAGTAAGACAAAATAGAAAGTCAATACATGAAAAGAAGCTGAATGTATACTTACCTGTTACACAGTTGCAGATGAAAAAAAAGCCAGTAAGCCAGAGTTCCAGATTCAGACAACCATATACAGTTGATGTATCGTCTCTTGAGATCACGAGGTCCTGTCAACAAGTAAGACAAAGAAAATCAAAATATAAAAAGAAACTGAATGTTTACTTACCTGTTACACAGTTGCAGATGAATAGAAAGTCAGTCAGATTGAGTTCCAGATGCAGACAAGGGAGGACACCTTTCGCTGTACAATGTGCACTGTACAGTGAAAAATACGTGCACCTTACCTTACCTTGGGATCATGAGGTCCTGTAAACAAGAAAAAAAGAAAGTCAATACATGAAAAGAAACTGAATGCTTACTTACCTGTTACACAGTTGGAGATGAATACACAGCCATTATGAAAGAATTCCAGATGCAGACAACCACATACAGCTGGACATGGACAGACTCTTGGGATCATGAAGTCCTGTGAACAAGTAAGACAAAATAGAAAGTCAATACATGAAAAGAAACTGAATGTATACTTACCTGTTACACAGCTGCAGATGAATACACAGTCAGTAAGAAAGAATTCCAGATGCAGACAACCACATACAGCTGGACATCGATAGCCTCTTGGGATCATGAAGTCCTGTAAACAAGACAAAAAGAAAGTCAATACATGAAAAGAAACTGAATGTATACTTACCTGTTACAGAGTTGCAGATTAATACACAGCCAGAAAGAAAGAATTCCAGATGCAGACAACCACATACAGCTGGACATGGATAGCCTCTTGGGATCATGAAATCCTGTCAACAAGTAAGACAAAGAACAAAATCAAAATATGAAAAGAAAGTGAATGTATACTCACCTGTTACACAGTTAAAGATAAATAAACAGCCAATAAGAAGAAAAATCCAGATAGAGACAACGGCAAACAGCTGGAGATGAACAGTCTCTTGGCATCATGAGGTCCTGTGAACAAGAAAGTCAATACATGAAAAGAAACTGAATGTTTACTTACCGGTTACACAGTTGAAGATGAATACACAGCCAGTACGACAGAGTTCCAGATGCAGACTACGGCAAAAAGTTGGAAATAGATAGTCTCTTGGTATCATGAGGGCCTGTCAACAAGTAAGACAAAGAAGAAAGTCAAAACATGAAAAGAAACTGAATGTATACTTACCTGTTACACAGTTGCAGATGAAAAAAAAGCTAGTAAGCCAGAGTTCCAGATGCAGATAACCATATACAGTTGATGTATCGTCTCTTGGGATCACGAGGTTCAGTGAACAAGTAAGACAAAGCAGAAAGTCAATACATGAAAAGAAACTGAATGTTTACTTACCTGTTACACAGTTGCAGATGAATACACAGCCAGTAAGAAAGAACTCCAGATACAGACAACCACATACAGATGGACATGGATAGTGTCTTGCGATCATGAAGTCCTGTGACCAAGTAAAACAAAAAAAAAAGTCAAATCATGAAAAGAAACTGAATGCTTACTTACCGATTACATAGTTGCAGATGAAAAAAAGCCAGTAAGCTAGAGTTCCAGATTCAGACAACCATATACAGTTGATGTATAGTCTCTTGAGATCATGAGGTCCTGTGAAAGGGACAAAATGAAAGTCAATACATGAAAAGAAATGGAATGTATACTTACCTGTTACACAGTTGCAGACTAATACACAGCCAGTAAGAAAGACTTCCAGATGCAGACAACCACATACAGCTGGACTTGAATATCTCTTGGGATCATGAAGTCCTGACAAAGAGTAAGACAAAAATGAAAATCAAAATATGAAAAGAAACTGAATGTATACTTACCTGTTACACAGTTGCAGATGAAAAAAAGGCCAGTAAGCCAGAGTTCCAGATGCAGACAACCATATACAGTTGATGTATAGTCTCTTGGGATCACGAGGTCCTGTGAACAAGTAAAACAATGAAGAAAGTTAATACATGAAAAGAAACGGAATGTTTACTTACCTGTTACACAGTTGCAGATGAATACACAGCAAGAAAGAAAGAATTCCAGATGCAGACAACATACAGCTGGACATGGACAGTCTCTTGGGATCATGAAGGCCTGTGAACAAGTAAGACAAAGAAGAAAGTCAATACATGAAAAGAAACTGAATGTATACTTACTTGTTACACAGTTGCAGATGAAAAAAAAAAAAAAAAAACGTAAGCCAGAGTTCCAGATTCAGACAACCATATACAGTTGATGTATAGCCTCTTGGGATCACAAAATCCTGTGAACAAGTAAGACAAAGAAGGAAGTCAATACATGAAAATAAACTGAATGCTTACTTACCGATTACACAGATGCAGATGAATAGAAAATCAGTCAGATTGAGATCCAGATGCAGAAAACGGCAAACACTTGGAGATCGACAGACTCTTGGGATCATGAGGTCCTGTAAACAAGACAAAAAGAAATTCAATACATGTAAAGAAACTGAATGTATACTTACCTGTTACACAGTTGCAGATGAATACACAGCCAATAAGACGAAAAATCCAGATGCAGACAACCACATACAGCTGGACATGGACAGTCTCTTGGGATCATGAAGTCCTGTGAACAAGTAAGACAGTGAAAATCAAAATATGAAAAGAAACTGAACGTATACTTACCTGTTACACAGTTGCAGATGAATAGAAAGACATTCAGATTGAGTTCCAGATGCAGACAACGGCAAACAGCTGGAGATGAATAGTCTTTTGGGATCATGAGGTCCTGTAAACAAGACAAAAAGAAAGTCAATACATGAAAAGAAACCGAATGTATACTTACCTGTTACACAGTTGCAGATGAATATACAGCCAATAAGACGAAAAATCCAGATGCAGATGAATAGTCTCTTGGGCTCATGAGGTCCTGTAAACAAGACAAAGAAGAAAGTCAATGCAGGAAAAGAAACTGAATGCTTACTTAGCAATTACACAGTTGCAGATGAATAGAAAGTCACAGCCAGTAAGAAAGAATTCCAGATGCAGACAACCACATACAGCTGCACATGGAAAGTGTCTTGGGATCATGAAGTCCTGTCAACAAGTAAGACAAAAAGAAAGTCAATACATGAAAAGAAAATGAACGTATACTTACCTGTTACACAGTTGCAGATGAAAAGAAACGGAATGTATACTAACCTGTAACACAGTTGCAGATTAATACAAAGCCAAAAAAAAAAAAAATCCAGATGCAGACAACAGCAACCAGCTGGAGATGAATACTCTCTTGGGATCATGACGTCCTGTCAACAAGTAAGACAAAGAAGAAAATCAAAATATGAAAAGAAATTGAATGTATACTTACCTATAACACAGTTGCAGATGAATACACAGCCAATAAAACGTAAAATCCAGATGCAGACAACGGCAAACAGCTTGAGATGAATAGTCTCTTGGGATCATGAGTCAATAAAAAAGTCAATACATGAATAGAATCGGAATGTATACTTACCTGTTACACAGTTGCAGGTGAATAGAAAGTCAGTCAGACTGAGATCGAGATGCAGACAACGGCAAACACTTGGAGATCGATAGCCTCCTGGGATCATGAAGTCCTGTGAACAAGACAGACAAAGAAGAAAATCAAAATACGAAAAGAAACTGAATGTACACTTACCTGTTACACAGTTGCAGATGAATACACAGCAAGAAAGAAAGAATTCCAGATGCAGACAGCCACATACAGCTGGACATGGACAGACTCTTGGGATCATGAAGTACTGTGAACAAGACAAAGAAGAAAATCAAAATATGAAAAGAAACTGAATGTATACTTACCTGTTACACAGTTGCTGATAAAGAAAAGCCAGTAAGCCAGAGTTCCAGATTCAGACAACCATATACAATTGATGTATAAACTCTTGGGATCACAAGGTCCTGTGAACAAGTAAGACAAAAAAGAAAGACAATACATGAAAAGAAACTGAATGTATACTTACCTGTTACACAGTTGCAGATGAATATAAAGTCAGACAGATTGAGTTCCAGATGCAGACAACTGCAAACAGCTGGAGATGAATACTCTCTTGGGATCATGAGGTCCTGTAAACAAGATAAAAAGAAAGTCAATACATGAAAAGAAACTGAATGTATACTTACCTGTTACACTGTTGCAGATGAATACAAAGCCAATAAGATGAAAAATCCAGATGCAGATGAATATTCTCTTGGGATCATGAAGTCCTGTGAACAAGACAAAGAAGAAAATCAAAATATGAAAAGAAACTGAATGTATACTTACGTGTAACACAGTTGCAGATGAATACACACCCAATAAGACATAAAATCCAGATGCAGACAACGGCAAACAGGTGGAAATGAATAGTCTCTTGGGATCATGAGGTCCTGTAAACAAGTAAGACAAAGAAGAAAATCAAAATATGAAAAGAAACTGAATGTTTACTTACCTGTAACACAGTTGCAGATGAAAAAAATAAAGCCAGTAAGCCAGAATTCCAGATTCAGACAACCATATACAGTTGATTTATAGTCTCTTGGGATCACGAGGTACTGTGAACAAGTAAGACAAAGAAGAAAGTCAATACATGAAAAGAAACTGAATGTATACTTACCTGTAACACAGTTGCAGATGAATACACTGTCAGTAAGAAAGAATTCCAGATGCAGACAACCACATACAGCTGGACATCGATAGCCTCTTGGGATCATGAGGTCCTGTAAACAAGACAAAAAAAAAAGCCAATACATGAAAAGAAACTGAATGTATACTTACCTGTTACACAGTTGCAGTTGAAAAAAAGCCAGTAAGCCAGAGTTCCAGATTCAGACAACCATATACAGCTGGACATCGATAGCCTCTTGGGATCACGAGGTCCTGTGAACAAGGAAGACAAAGAAGAAAGTCAATACATGAAAAGAAATTGAATGTATACTTACCTGTTACAAATTTGCAGATGAATAGAAATTCAGTCAGATTGAGATCCTGATGCAGACAACGGCAAACACTTGGAGATCGATAGCCTCTTGGGATCATGAAGTCCTGTGAACAAGTAAGACAAAGAAGAAAATCAAAACATGAAAAGAAACTGAATGTATACTTACCTGTTACAAAGTTGCAGATGAATACAAATCCAGTAAGAAAGAATTCCAGATGCAGACAACCACATCCAGCTGGACATGGAAAGTCTCTTGGGATCATGAGGTCCTGTAAACAAGTCAAAGAAGAAAGTCAATACATGAAAAGAAACTAAATGTATACTTACCTGTTACACAGTTGCAGATAAATACACAGTCAGTAAGAAAGAATTCCAGTTGCAGACAACCACATACAGCTGGACATAGACAGTCTCTTGGGATAATGAAGTCCTGTGAATAAGTAAGACAAATAAGAAAGTCAATACATGAAAAAAAACTGAATGTATACCTACCTGTTACACAGTTGCAGATGAACAGAAACGGTATGTATACTTACCAGTTGCACAGTTGCAGATGAATAAAAAGTCATTCAGATTGAGTTGCAGATGCAGACAACGGCAAACACTTGGAGATCTATAGCCTCTTGGGATCATGAAGTCCTGTGAACAAGTAAGACAAAGAAGAAAGTCAAAACATGAAAAGAAACTGAATGTTTACTTACCTGTAACACAGTTGCAGATGAATACACAGCCAATAAGACGAAAAATCCAGATGCAGTTGAATAGTCTCTTGGGATCACGACGTCCTGTGAATAAGTAAGACAAAGAAGAAAGTCAATACATGAAAAGAAACGGAATGTATACTTACCTATAACACAGTTGCAGATGAATACACAGCCAATAAAATGTAAAATCCAGATGCAGACAACGGCAAACAGCTGGAGATGAATAGTCTCTTGGGATCATGAGGTCCTGTAAACAAGACAAAAAAAAAGTCAATACATGAATAGAAACGGAATGTATACCTACCTGTTACACAGTTGCAGATGAAAAGAAACGGAATGTATACTTACCTGTTACACAGTTGCAGATGAATAGAAAGTCAGTAAGAAAGAATTCCAGATGCAGACAACCACATACAGCTGGACATCGATAGCCTCTTGGGATCATGAAGTCCTGTAAACAAGACAAAAAGAAAGTCAATACATGAAAAGAAACTGAATGTATACTTACCTGTTACACAGTTGCAGATGAATAGGAAGTACGTTAGATTGAGTTCCAGATGCAGACAACGGCAAGCACTTGGAGATCGATAGCCTCTTGGGATCATGAAGTCCTGACAAGAAGTAAGACAAAGAAGAAAATCAAAACATGAAAAGAAACTGAATGTATACTTACCTGTTACAAAGTTGCAGATGAATAAAAAAAGCTAGTAAGCCAGAGTTCCAGATGCAGATAACCATATACAGTTGATGCATAGTCTCTTGGGATCATGAGGTCCTGTAAACAAGACAAAGAAGAAAGTCAATACATGAAAAGAAACTGAATGTATACTTACCTGTTACACAGTTGCAGATGAATAGGAAGTACGTTAGATTGAGTTCCAGATGCAGACAACGGCAAGCACTTGGAGATCGATAGCCTCTTGGGATCATGAAGTCCTGTGAACAAGTAAGAAAAAGAAGAAAATCAAAACATGAAAAGAAACTGAATGTATACTTACCTGTTACACAGTTGCAGATGAATACACAGTCAGTAAGAAAGAATTCCAGATGCAGACAACCACATACAGCTGGACATGGACAGTCTCTTGGGATCATGAAGTCCTGTGAACAAGTAAGAAAAAGAAGAAAGTCAAAACATGAAAAGAAACTGAATATATACTTACCTGTTGCACAGTTGCAGATGAATAGAAAGTCAGAAACGGAAGTCAAGAAACGGAAATGGAAGTCAAGAAACGGAATGTATACTTACCTGTTGCACAGTTGCAGATGAATAGAAAGTCAGTCAGATTGAGTTCCAGATGCAGACAACGGCAAACACTTGGAGATCTATAGCCTCTTGGGATCATGAAGTCCTGTAAACAAGACAAAAAAAGTCAATACATGAAGAGAAACGGAATGTATACTTACCTGTTACACAGTTGCAGATGAAAACAAAGCCAGTAAGAAAGAATTCCAGATGCAGACAACCACATCCAGCTGGACACAGATAGTCTCTTGGGATCATGAAGTCCTGTGAACAAGTAAGACAAAGAAGAAAGTCAATACATGAAAAGAAACTGAATGTATACTTACCTGTTACAAAGTTGCAGATGAAAACAAAGCCAGTAAGAAAGAATTCCAGATGCAGACAACCACATCCAGCTGGACACAGATAGTCTCTTGGGATCATGAGGTCCTGTAAAGAAGACAAAGAAGAAAGTCAATATATGAAAAGAAACTGATTGTATACTTACCTGTTACACAGTTGCAGATGAATACACAGTCAGTAAGAAAGAATTTCAGATGCAGACAACAACATACAGCTGGAGATCGATAGCCTGTTGGGATCATGAGGTCCTGTAAACAAGACAAAAAGAAAGTCAATACATGAAAAGAAACTGAATGTATACTTACCTGTTACACAGTTGCAGTTGAAAAAAAGTCAGTAAGCCAGAGTTCCAGATTCAGACAACCATATACAGTTGATGTATAGTCTCTTGGGATGATGAGGTCCTGTGAACAAGTAAGACAAAGAAGAAAGTCAATACATGAAAAGAAATTGAATGTATACTTACCTGTAACACAGTTGCAGATGAAAAGAAACGGAATGTATACTTACCTGTTACACAGTTGCAGATGAAAACAAAGCCAGTAAGAAAGAGTTCCAGATGCAGACAACCACATACAGCTGGACAAGGACAGTCTCTTGGGATCATGAAGTCCTGTCAAGAAGAAAGACAAAGAAGAAAATCAAAACATGAAAAGAAACTGAATGTATACTTACCTGATACACAGTTGCAGATGAATACACAGTCAGTAAGAAAGAATTCCAGATGCAGACAACCAAATTCAGCTGGACATCGATAGCCTCTTGGGATCATGAAGTCCTGTAAAGAAGTAAGACAAAGATGAAAATCAAAACATAAAAAGAAACTGAATGTTCACTTACCTTTAACACAGTTGCAGATGAATACACAGCCAATAAGACAAAAAATCCAGATGCAGATGAATAGTCTCTTGGGATCATGAGGTCCTGTAAACAAGACAAAGAAGAAAGTCAATACATGAAAAGAAACTGAATGTATACTTACCTGTTACACAGTTGCAGATGAATACACAGTCAGTAAGAAAGAATTCCAGATGCAGACAACCACATACAGCTGGACATGGACAGTCTCTTGGGATCATGAAGTCCTGTAAACAAGAAAAAGAAGAAAGTCAAAACATGAAAAGAAACTTAATGTATACTTACCTGTTGCACAGTTGCAGATGAATAGAAAGTCAGAAACGGAAGTCAAGAAACGGAAACGGAAGTCAAGAAACGGAATGTATACTTACCTATTACACAGTTGCAGTTGAAAAAAAGCCAGTAATCCAGAGTTGCAGATTCAGACAACCATATTCAGTTGATGTATAGTCTCTTGGGATCACGAGGTCCTGTGAACAAGTAAGACAAAGAAGAAAGTCAATACATGAAAAGAAACTTAATGTATACTTACCTGTTACAGAGTTGCAGTTGAATAGAAAGTCAGTCAGGTTGAGTTCCAGATGCAGACAAAGGCAAACACTTGGAGATCGATAGCCTCTTGGGATCATGAAGTCCTGTGAAGAAGTAAGACAAAGAAGAAAGTCAATACATGAAAAAAAACTGAATGTATACTTACCTGTAACACAGTTGCAGATGAATACACAGCCAATAAGACGAAAAATCCAGATGCAGATGAATAGTCTCTTGGGATCACGAGGTCCTGTGAACAAGTAAGACAAAGAAGAAAGTCAATACATGAAAAGAAACTGAATGTATACTTACCTGTTACACAGTTGCAGATGAATACAAAGCCAGTAAGAAAGAATTCCAGATGCAGACAAACACATCCAGCTGGACATGGATAGTCTCTTGGGATCATGAAGTCCTGTCAACAAATAAGACAAAGAAGAAAATCAAAATATGAAAAGAAACTGAATGTATACTTACCTGTAACACAGTTGCAGATTAATACAAAGCCAATAAGATAAAAAATCCAGATGCAGACAACAGCAAACAGCTGGAGATGAATACTCTCTTGGGATCATGAGGTCCTGTAAACAAGATAAAAAGAAAGTCAATACATGAAAAGACACTGAATGTATACTTACCTGTTACACAGTTGCAGATGAATACAAAGCCAATAAGACGAAAAATCCAGATGCAGATGAATAGTCTCTTGGGATAATGAGGTCCTGTAAACAAGACAAAGAAGAAAGTCAATACATGAAAAGAAACTGAATGTATACTTACCTGTTACACAGTTGCAGATGAAAAAAAGCCAGTAAGCCAGAGTTCCAGATTCAGACAACCATATACAGTTGATGTATAGTCTCTTGGGATCACGAGGTCCTGTGAACAAGTAAGACAAAGAAGAAAGTCAATACATGAAAAGAAACGGAATGATTACTTACCGATTAAACAGTTGCAGATGAAAACACAGCCAATAAAACGTAAAATCCAGATGCAGACAACGGCAAACAGCTGGAGATGAATAGTCTCTTGGGATCATGAGGTCCTGTAAACAAGACAAAAAAAAGTCAATACATGAATAGAAACGGAATGTATACTTACCTGTTACACAGTTGCAGATGAATAGAATGTCAGATTGAGATCCAGATGCAGACAACGGCAAACAGCTGGAGATGAATAGTCTCTTGGGATCATGAGGTCCTGTAAACAAGACAAAAAAAAGTCAATACATGAAAAGAAACTGAATGTCTACTTACCTGTTACACAGTTGCAGATGAATACACAGTCAGTAAGAAAGAATTCAAGATGCAGACAACCACATACAGCTGGAGATCGATAGCCTCTTGGGATCATGAGGTCCTGTAAATAAGACAGAAAGAAAGTCAATACATGAAAAGAAACTGAATGTATACTTACCTGTTACACAGTTGCAGATGAAAAGAAACGGAATGTATACTTACCTGTTACACAGATGCAGATGAATACACAGTCAGTAAGAAAGAATTCCAGATGCAGACAACCACATACAGCTAGACATGGATAGTCTCTTTGGATCATGAAGTCTTGTGAACAAGTAAGACAAAGAAGAAAATCAAAATATAAAAACAAACTGAATGTGTACTTACCTGTAACACAGTTGCAGATTAATACACAGCCAATAAGATGAAAAATCCAGATGCAGACAACAGCAAACAGCTGGAGATGAATAGTCTCTTGGGATCATGAGGTCGTGTAAACAAGTATGACAAAGAAGAAAGTCAATACATGAAAAGAAACTGAATGCTTACTTACCGATTACACAGTTGCAGATGAAAAAAATAAAGCCAGTAAGCAAGAGTTCCAGATTCAGACAACCATATACAGTTGATTTATAGTCTCTTGGGATCACGAGGTACTGTGAACAAGTAAGACAAAGAAGAAAGTCAATACATGAAAAGAAGCTGAATGTATACTGACCTGTTACACAGTTGTAGATGAATACACAGCCATTAAGAAAGAATTCCAGATGCAGAAAACCACAAATAGCTGGACATGGACAGTCTCTTGGGATCATGAAGTCCTGTGAACAAGTGAGACAACGAAGAAAGTCAATACATGAAAAGAAACTGAATGTATACTTACCTGTTACACAGTTGCAGATGAGTACACAGTCAGTAAGAAAGAATTCCAGATGCAGACAACATACAGCTGGACATGGACAGACTCTTGGGATCATGAAGTCCTGTGAACAAGTAAGACAAAGAAGAAATTCAATACATGAAAAGAAACTGAATGTATACTTACCTGTTACAAAGTTGCAGATGAAAACAAAGCCAGTAAGAAAGAATTCCAGATGCAGACAACCACATCCAGCTGGACACAGATAGTCTCTTGGGATCATGAGGTCCTGTAAAGAAGACAAAGAAGAAAGTCAATATATGAAAAGAAACTGAATATATACTTACCTACTACACAGTTGCAGATGAATACAAAGCCAGTAAGAAAGAATTCCAGATGCAGACAACCACATACAGCTGGACATGGATAGTCTCTTGGGATCAGGAGGTCCTGTAAACAAGAGAAAGAAGAAAGTCAATACATGAAAAGAAAATGAATGTATACTTACCTGTTACACAGTTGCAGATGAATAGAAAGTTAGTCCGATTAAGAATCCAGATGCAGACAACGGCAAACACTTGGAGATCGATAGCCTCTTGGGGTCATGAAGTCCTGTGAACAAGTAAGAAAAAGAAGAAAGTCAAAACATGAAAAGAAAATGAATGTATACTTACCTGTTTCACAGTTGCAGATGAATAGAAAGTCAGAAACGGAAGTCAAGAAACGGAAACGGAAGTCAAGAAACGGAATGTATACTTACCTGTTACACAGTTGCAGTTGAAAAAAAGCCAGTAAGCCAGAGTTGCAGATTCAGACAACCATATTCAGTTGATGTATAGTCTCTTGGGATCACGAGGTCCTGTGAACAAGTAAGACAAAGAAGAAAGTCAATACATGAAAAGAAACTGAATGTATACTTACCGATTAAACAGTTGCAGATGAAAACACAGCCAATAAGACGTGAAATCCAGATGCAGACAACGGCAAACAGCTGGAGATGAATAGTCTCTTGGGATCATGAGGTCCTGTAAATAAGACAAAAAAAAAAAAAGTCAATACATGAATAGAAACGGAAGGTATACTTACCTGTTACACAGTTGCAGATGAATACACAGCCAGGAAGAAAGAGTTCCAGATGCAGACAACCACATATAGCTGGACAAGGACAGTCTCTTTGGATCATGAAGTCCTGTGAACAAGTAAGACAAAAAAAGAAAGTCAATACATGAAAAGAAACTGAATGTATACTTACCTGTTACACAGTTGCAGATGAATGCACAGTCAGTAAGAAAGAATTCCAGATGCAGACAACCACATACAGCTGGACATTGATAGCCTCTTGGGATCATGAAGTCCTGCAAACAATACAAAATGAAAGTCAATACATGAAAAGAAACTGAATGTATACTTACCTGTTACACAGTTGCAGATGAATATAAAGTAGATTGAGTTCCAGATGCAGACAACGGCAAGTACTTGGAGATCGATAGCCTCTTGGGATCATGAAGTCCTGTGAACAAGTAAGACAAAGAAGAAAATCAAAACATGAAAAGAAACTGAGTGTATACTTACCTGTTACACAGTTGCAGATGAAAAGAAACGGAATGTATACTTACCTGTTACACTGTTGCAGATGAATACACAGTCAGTAAGAAAGAATTCCAGAGGCAGACAACCACATACAGCTAGACATGGATAGTCTCTTTGGATCATGAAATCTTGTGAACAAGTAAGACAAAGAAGAAAATCAAAATATAAAAAGAAACTGAATGTATACTTACGTGTAACACAGTTGCAGATGAATACACACCCAATAAGACGAAAAATCCAGATGCAGATGAATAGTCTCTTGGGATCACGAGGTCCTGTGAACAAGTAAGACAAAGAAGAAAGTCAATACATGAAAAAAACTGAATGTATACTTACCTATTGCACAGTTGCAGATTAATACACAGCCAATAAGACGTAAAATCCAGATGCAGACAACGGCAAACAGCTGGAGATGAATAGTCTCTTGGGATCATGAGGTCCTGTAAATAAGATAAAAAGAAAGTCAATACATGAAAAGAAACTGAATGTATACTTACCTGTTACACAGTTGCAGATGAATAGAAAGTCAGTCAGATTGAGTTCCAGATGCAGACAACGGCAAATACTTGGAGATCAATAGCCTCTTGGGATCATGAAGTCCTGTGAACAAGTAAGACAAAGAAGAAAGTCAAAACATGAAAAGAAACTGAATGTATACTTACCTGTTACACAGTTGCAGATGAATACACAGCCAATAAGACGAAAAATCCAGATGCAGTTGAATAGTCTCTTGGGATCACGAGGTCCTGTGAACAAGTAAGACAAAGAAGAAAGTAAATACATGAAAAGAAACTGAATGTATACTTACCTATTGCACAGTTGCAGATGAACACACAGTCAGTAAGAAAGAATTCCAGTTGCAGACAACCACATACAGCTGGACATGGACCGTCTCTTGGGATCCTGAAATCCTATGAATAAGTAAGACAAATAAGAAAGTCAATACATGAAAACAAACTGAATGTATACTTACCTGTTACACAGTTGCAGATGAAAAGAAACTGAATGTATACTTACCTGTAACACAGTTGCAGATTAATACAAAGCCAATAAGATAAAAAATCCAGATGCAGACAACAGCAAACAGCTGGAGATGAATACTCTCTTGGGATCATGAAGTCCTGTCAACAAGTAAGACAAAGAAGAAAACCTAAATATAAAAAGAAACTCAATGTATACTTACGTGTAACACAGTTGCAGATGAATAGAAAGTCAGTCAGATTGAGATCCAGATGCAGACAACGGCAAACAGCTGGAGATGAATAGTCTCTTGGGATCATGAAATCTTGTGAACAAGTAAGACAAAGAAGAAAATCAAAATATAAAAAGAAACTGAATGTATACTTACGTGTAACACAGTTGCAGATGAATACACACCCAATAAGATGTAAAAGCCAGATGCAGACAACGGCAAACAGCTGGAAATGAATAGTCTCTTGGGATCATGAGGTCCTGTAAACAAGTAAGACAAAGAAGAAAGTCAAAACGAAAAGAAACTGAATGTATACTTACCTGTTACACAGTTGCAGATGAATACACAGCCAATAAGACGAAAAATTCAGATGCAGTTGAAAAGTCTCTTGGGATCACGAGGTCCTGTGAACAAGTAAGACAAAGAAGAAAGTCAATACATGAAAAGAAACGGCATGCTTACTTACCGATTACACAGTTGCAGATGAAAACACAGCCAATAAGACGTAAAATCCAGATGCAGACAACGGCAAACAGCTGGAGATGAGGTTCTGTAAATAAGACAAAAAAAAAAGTCAATACATGAATAGAAACGGAATGTATACTTACCTGTTACACAGTTGCAGATGAAAAAAAGCCAGTAAGCCAGAGTTCCAGATACAGACAACCATATACAGTTGATGTATAGTCTCTTGGGATCACGAGGTCCTGTGAACAAGTAAGACAAAGAAGAAAGTCAATACATGAAAAGAAACTGAATGCTTACTTACCTTTTACAAACTTGCAGATGAATACAAATCCAGTAAGAAAGAATTCCAGATGCAGACAATCACATCCAGCTGGACATGGAAAGTCTCTTGGGATCATGAGGTCCTGTAAACAAGACAAAGAAGAAAGTCAATACATGAAAAGAAACTGAATGTATACTTACCTGTTACACAGTTGCAGATGAATAGAAAGTCAGTAAGATTGAGTTCCATATGCAGACAACCGCAAACACTTGGAGATCGATAACCTCTTGGGATCATGAAGTCCTGTCAACAAGTAAGACAAAGAAGAAAGTCAATACATGAAAAGAAACTGAATGTATACTTACCTGTTACACAGTTGCAGATGAATACACAGTCAGTAAGAAAGAATTCCAGATGCAGACAACCACATACAGCTGGACATCGATAGCCTCTTGGGATCATGAAGTCCTGTCAAGAAGACAACAAGAAAGTCAATATATGAAAAGAAACTGAATGTATACTTACCTGTTACACAGTTGCAAATTAAAAAAAGCCAGTAAGCCAGAGTTCCAGATTCAGACAACCATATACAGTTGATGTATAGTCTCTTGGGATCACGAGGTCCTGTGAACAAGTAAGACAAAGAAGAAAGTCAATACATGAAAAGAAACTGAATGTATACTTACCTTTTACAAACTTGCAGATGAATACAAATCCAGTAAGAAAGAATTCCAGATGCAGACAACCACATCCAGCTGGACATGGATAGTCTCTTGGGATCATGAGGTCCTGTAAACAAGACAAAGAAGAAAGTCAATACATGAAAAGAAACTGAATGTATACTTACCTGTTACACAGTTGCAGATGAATAGAAAGTCAGTAAGATTGAGTTCCATATGCAGACAACCGCAAACACTTGGAGATCGATAACCTGTTGGGATCATGAAGTCCTGTCAACAAGTAAGACAAAGAAGAAAGTCAATACATGAAAAGAAACTGAATGTATACTTACCTGTTACACAGTTGCAGATGAATACACAGTCAGTAAGAAAGAATTCCAGATGCAGACAACCACATACAGCTAGACATGGATAGTCTCTTTGGATCATGAAATCTTGTGAACAAGTAAGACAAAGAAGAAAATCAAAACATGAAAAGAAACTGAATGTATACTTACCTCTTGCACAGTTGCAGATGAATAGAAAGTCAGTCAAATTGAGATCCAGATGCCGACAACGGCAAACACTTGGAGATCGATAGCCTCTTGGGATCATGAAGTCCTGTCAAGAAGTAAGAAAAAGAAGAAAATCAAAACATGAAAAGAAACTGAATGTATACTTACCTGATACACAGTTGCAGATGAAAAGAAACGGAATGTATACTTACCTGTTACACAGTTGCAGATGAATACACAGTCAGCAAGAAAGAATTTCAGATGCAGACAACAACATACAGCTGGAGATCGATAGCCTGTTGGGATCATGAGGTCCTGTAAACAAGACAAAAAGAAAGTCAATACATGAAAAGAAACTGAATGTATACTTAACTATAACACAGTTGCAGATGAATACACAGCCAATAAAACGTAAAATCCAGATTGCAGACAACGGCAAACAGCTGGAGATGAATAGTCTCTTGGGATCATGAGGTCCTGTGAACAAGTAAGACAAAGAAAAAAGTCAATACATGAAAAGAAACTGAATGTATACTTACATGTTACAAAGTTGCAGATGAATGCATCTGGAATTCTTTCTTACTGGATTTGTAGACAACCACATCCACCTGGACAGGGATAGTCTCTTGGGATCATGAGGTCCTGTAAACAAGACAAAGAAAAAAGTCAATACATGAAAAGAAACTGAATGTATACTTACCTGTTACACAGTTGCAGATGAATAGAAAGTCAGTAAGAAAGAATTCCAGATGCAGACAACCACATCCAGCTGGACATGGATAGTCTCTTGGGATCATGAGGTCCTGTAAACAAGACAAAGAAGAAAGTCAATACATGAAAAGAAACTGAATGTACACTTACCTGTTACACAGTTGCAGATGAATAGAAAGTCAGTCACATTGAGTTCCAGATGCAGACAACGGCAAACACTTGGAGATCTATAGCCTCTTGGGATCATGAAGTCCTGTGAACAAGTAAGACAAAGAAGAAAATCAAAATATGAAAAGAAACTGAATGTTTACTTACCTGTAAAACAGTTGCAGATGAATACACACCCAATAAGACGAAAAATCCAGATGCAGATGAATAGTCTCTTGGGATCACGAGGTCCTGTGAACAAGTAAGACAAAGAAGAAAGTCAATACATGAAAAAAAACTGAATGTATACTTACCTATTGCACAGTTGCAGATTAATACACAGCCAATAAGACGTAAAATCCAGATGCAGACAACGGCAAACAGCTGGAGATGAATAGTCTCTTGGGATCATGAGGTCCTGTAAATAAGATAAAAAGAAAGTCAATACATGAAAAGAAACTGAATGTATACTTACCTGTTACACAGTTGCAGTTGAATAGAAAGTCAGTCAGATTGATTTCCAGATGCAGACAACGGCAAATACTTGGAGATCAATAGCCTCTTGGGATCATGAAGTCCTGTGAACAAGTAAGACAAAGAAGAAATTCAAAACATGAAAAGAAACTGAATGTATACTTACCTGTTACACAGTTGCAGATGAATACACAGCCAATAAGACGAAAAATCCAGATGCAGTTGAATAGTCTCTTGGGATCACGAGGTCCTGTGAACAAGTAAGAAAAAGAAGAAAGTCAATACATGAAAAGAAACTGAATGTATACTTACCTATTGCACAGTTGCAGATGAACACACAGTCAGTAAGAAAGAATTCCAGTTGCAGACAACCACATACAGCTGGACATGGACCGTCTCTTGGGATCCTGAAATCCTATGAATAAGTAAGACAAATAAGAAAGTCAATACATGAAAACAAACTGAATGTATACTTACCTGTTACACAGTTGCAGATGAAAAGAAACTGAATGTATACTTACCTGTAACACAGTTGCAGATTAATACAAAGCCAATAAGATAAAAAATCCAGATGCAGACAACAGCAAACAGCTGGAGATGAATACTCTCTTGGGATCATGAAGTCCTGTCAACAAGTAAGACAAAGAAGAAAACCTAAATATGAAAAGAAATTGAATGTATACTTACCTATAACACAGTTGCAGATGAACACACAGCCAATAAAACGTAAAATCCAGATGCAGACAACGGCAAACAGCTGGAAATGAATAGTCTCTTGGGATCATGAGGTCCTGTAAACAAGACAAAAAAAAGTCAATACATGAATAGAAACGGAATGTATACTTACCTGTTACACAGTTGCAGATGAATAGAAAGTCAGTCAGATTGAGATCCAGATGCAGACAACGGCAAACAGCTGGAGATGAATAGTCTCTTGGGATCATGAAATCTTGTGAACAAGTAAGACAAAGAAGAAAATCAAAATATAAAAAGAAACTGAATGTATACTTACGTGTAACACAGTTGCAGATGAATACTCACCCAATAAGACGTAAAAGCCAGATGCAGACAACGGCAAACAGCTGGAAATGAATAGTCTCTTGGGATCATGAGGTCCTGTAAACAAGTAAGACAAAGAAGAAAGTCAAAACGAAAAGAAACTGAATGTATACTTACCTGTTACACAGTTGCAGATGAATACACAGCCAATAAGACGAAAAATTCAGATGAAGTTGAAAAGTCTCTTGGGATCACGAGGTCCTGTGAACAAGTAAGACAAAGAAGAAAGTCAATACATGAAAAGAAACGGCATGCTTACTTACCGATTACACAGTTGCAGATGAAAACACAGCCAATAAGACGTAAAATCCAGATGCAGACAACGGCAAACAGCTGGAGATGAATAGTCTCTTGGGATCATGAGGTTCTGTAAATAAGACAAAAAAAAAAGTCAATACATGAATAGAAACGGAATGTATACTTACCTGTTACACAGTTGCAGATGAAAAAAAGCCAGTAAGCCAGAGTTCCAGATACAGACAACCATATACAGTTGATGTATAGTCTCTTGGGATCATGAAGTCCTGTCAAGAAGACAACAAGAAAGTCAATACATGAAAAGAAACTGAACGTATACTTACCTGTTACACAGTTGCAGATGTAAAGAAACGGAATGTATACTAACCTGTAACACAGTTGCAGATTAATACAAAGCCAAAAAGAAAAAAAAATCCAGATGCAGACAACAGCAACCAGCTGGAGATGAATACTCTCTTGGGATCATGACGTCCTGTCAACAAGTAAGACAAAGAAGAAAATCAAAATATGAAAAGAAATTGAATGTTTACTTACCTATAACACAGTTGCAGATGAATACACAGCCAATAAAACGTAAAATCCAGATGCAGACAACGGCAAACAGCTTGAGATGAATAGTCTCTTGGGATCATGAGTCAATAAAAAAGTCAATACATGAATAGAATCGGAATGTATACTTACCTGTTACACAGTTGCAGGTGAATAAGAAAGTCAGTCAGACTGAGATCGAGATGCAGACAACGGCAAACACTTGGAGATCGATAGCCTCCTGGGATCATGAAGTCCTGTGAACAAGACAGACAAAGAAGAAAATCAAAATACGAAAAGAAACTGAATGTACACTTACCTGTTACACAGTTGCAGATGAATACACAGCAAGAAAGAAAGAATTCCAGATGCAGACAGCCACATACAGCTGGACATGGACAGACTCTTGGGATCATGAAGTACTGTGAACAAGACAAAGAAGAAAATCAAAATATGAAAAGAAACTGAATGTATACTTACCTGTTACACAGTTGCAGATGAATATAAAGTCAGACAGATTGAGTTCCAGATGCAGACAACGGCAAACAGCTGGAGATGAATACTCTCTTGGGATCATGAGGTCCTGTAAACAAGATAAAAAGAAAGTCAATACATGAAAAGAAACTGAACGTATACTTACGTGTAACACAGTTGCAGATGAATACACACCCAATAAGACATAAAATCCAGATGCAGACAACGGCAAACAGGTGGAAATGAATAGTCTCTTGGGATCATGAGGTCCTGTAAACAAGTAAGACAAAGAAGAAAATCAAAATATGAAAAGAAACTGAATGTTTACTTCCCTGTAACACAGTTGCAGATGAAAAAAATAAAGCCAGTAAGCCAGGATTCCAGATTCAGACAACCATATACAGTTGATTTATAGTCTCTTGGGATCACGAGGTACTATGAACAAGTAAGACAAAGAAGAAAGTCAATACATGAAAAGAAACTGAATGTATACTTACCTGTAACACAGTTGCAGATGAATACACTGTCAGTAAGAAAGAATTCCAGATGCAGACAACCACATACAGCTGGACATCGATAGCCTCTTGGGATCATGAGGTCCTGTAAACAAGACAAAAAAAAAAAAAGCCAATACATGAAAAGAAACTGAATGTATACTTACCTGTTACACAGTTGCTGTTGAAAAAAAGCCAGTAAGCCAGAGTTCCAGATTCAGACAACCATATACAGCTGGACATCGATAGCCTCTTGGGATCACGAGGTCCTGTGAACAAGGAAGACAAAGAAGAAAGTCAATACATGAAAAGAAATTGAATGTATACTTACCTGTTACAAAGTTGCAGATGAATACAAATCCAGTAAGAAAGAATTCCAGATGCAGACAACCACATCCAGCTGGACATGGAAAGTCTCTTGGGATCATGAGGTCCTGTAAACAAGTCAAAGAAGAAAGTCAATACATGAAAAGAAACTAAATGTATACTTACCTGTTACAAAGTTGCAGATGAATACAAAGCCAGTAAGAAAGAATTCCAGATGCAGACAACCACATCCAGCTGGACATGGATAGCCTCTTGGGATCATGAAGTCCTGTGAACAAGTAAGACAAAGAAGAAAATCAAAAGATGAAAACAAACTGAATGTATACTTACCTGTTACACAGTTGCAGATGAATACACAGTCAGTAAGAAAGAATTCCAGTTGCAGACAACCACATACAGCTGGACATAGACAGTCTCTTGGGATAATGAAGTCCTGTGAATAAGTAAGACAAATAAGAAAGTCAAAACATGAAAAAAAACTGAATGTATACTTACCTGTTACACAGTTGCAGATGAACAGAAACGGTATGTATACTTACCAGTTGCACAGTTGCAGATGAATAAAAAGTCATTCAGATTGAGTTGCAGATGCAGACAACGGCAAACACTTGGAGATCTATAGCCTCTTGGGATCATGAAGTCCTGTGAACAAGTAAGACAAAGAAGAAAGTCAAAACATGAAAAGAAACTGAATGTTTACTTACCTGTCACACAGTTGCAGATGAATACACAGCCAATAAGACGAAAAATCCAGATGCAGTTGAATAGTCTCTTGGGATCACGAGGTCCTGTGAATAAGTAAGACAAAGAAGAAAGTCAATACATGAAAAGAAACGGAATGTATACTTACCTATAACACAGTTGCAGATGAATACACAGCCAATAAAATGTAAAATCCAGATGCAGACAACGGCAAACAGCTGGAGATGAATAGCCTCTTGGGATCATGAAGTCCTGTGAACAAGTAAGAAAAAGAAGAAAGTCAAAACATGAAAAGAAACTGAATGTATACTTACCTGTTGCACAGTTGCAGATGAATAGAAAGTCAGAAACGGAAGTCAAGAAACGGAATGTATACTTACCTGTTGCACAGTTGCAAATGAATAGAAAGTCAGTCAGATTGAGTTCCAGATGCAGACAACGGCAAGCACTTGGAGATCGATAGCCTCTTGGGATCATGAAGTCCTGTCAACAAGTAAGACAAATAAGAAAGTCAATACATGAAAAGAAACTGAATGTATACTTACCTGTTACACAGTTGCAGATGAATAGAAAGTCAGTAAGAAAGAATTCCAGATGCAGACAACCACATACAGCTGGACATCGATAGCCTCTTGGGATCATGAAGTCCTGTAAACAAGACAAAAAGAAAGTCAATACATGAAAAGAAACTGAATGTATACTTACCTGTTACACAGTTGCAGATGAATAGGAAGTACGTTAGATTGAGTTCCAGATGCAGACAACGGCAAGCACTTGGAGATCGATAGCCTCTTGGGATCATGAAGTCCTGACAAGAAGTAAGACAAAGAAGAAAATCAAAACATGAAAAGAAACTGAATTTATACTTACCTGTTACACTGTTGCAGATGAATACACAGTCAGTAAGAAAGAATTCCAGATGCAGACAACCACATACAGCTGGACATCGATAGCCTCTTGGGATCATGAGGTCCTGTAAACAAGACAAAGAAGAAAGTCAATACATGAAAAGAAACTGAATGTATACTTACCTGTTACACAGTTGCAGATGAATAGAAAGTCAGTCAGATTGAGATCCAGATGCAGACAACGGCAAACACTTGGAGATCGATAGCCTCTTGGGATCATGAAGTCCTGTGAACAAGTAAGACAAAGAAGAAAATCAAAATATGAAAAGAAATGGAATGTATACTTACCTGTAACACAGTTGCAGATGAATAGAAAGTTAGTCAGATTGAGTTCCAGATGCAGACAATGGCAAGAAGTTGGAGATGAATAGACTCTTGGGATCATGAGGTCCTGTAAACAAGAAAAAAAGAAAGTCAATACATGAAAAGAAACTGAATGCTTACTTACCAATTACACAGTTGGAGATGAATACACAGTCAGTAAGAAAGAATTCCAGATGCAGACAACCACATACAGCTGGACATGGACAGACTCTTGGGATCATGAAGTCCTGTGAACAAGTGAGACAACGAAGAAAGTCAATACATGAAAAGAAGCTGAATTTATACTTACCTGTTACAAAGTTGCAGATGAATACAAAGCCAGTAAGCCAGAGTTCCAGATTCAGTCAACCATATACAGTTGATGTATAGTCTCTTGGGATCATGAGGTCCTGTAAACAAGACAAAGAAGAAAGTCAATACATGAAAAGCAACTGAATTTATACTTACCTGTTACACTGTTGCAGATGAATACACAGTCAGTAAGAAAGAATTCCAGATGCAGACAACCACATACAGCTGGACATCGATAGCCTCTTAGGATCATGAGGTCCTGTAAACAAGACAAAGAAGAAAGTCAATACATGAAAAGAAACTGAATGCTTACTTACCAATTACACAGTTGGAGATGAATACACAGCCATTAAGAAAGAATTCCAGATGCAGACAACCACATACAGCTGGACATGGACAGACTCTTGGGATCATGAAGTCCTGTGAACAAGTAAGACAATATATAAAGTCAATACATGAAAAGAAGCTGA
Source organism: Salminus brasiliensis (assembly GCF_030463535.1). Lineage (NCBI taxonomy): Eukaryota > Metazoa > Chordata > Actinopteri > Characiformes > Bryconidae > Salminus > Salminus brasiliensis. The sequence continues at coordinate 24,645,471 of NC_132883.1, read as the reverse complement.
ATGTATACTTACCTGTTACACAGTTGCAGATGAAAAAAAGCCAGTAAGCCAGAGTTCCAGATTCAGTCAACCATATACAGTTGATGTATAGTCTCCTGGGATCATGAAGTCCTGTGAACAAGTAAGACAAAGAAAAAAGTAAATACATGAAAAGAAACTGAATGTATACTTACCTGTAACACAGTTGCAGATGAACACAGCCAATAAGACGAAAAATCCAGATGCAGACAATGGCAAACACTTGGAGATCGATAGCCTCATGGGATCATGAAGTCCTGTCAACAAGTAACAAAGAAGAAAATCCAAATATGAAAAGAAACTGAATGTATACTTACCTGTATCACAGTTGCAGATTAATACACAGCCAATAAGATGAAAAATCCAGATGCAGACAACAGCAAACAGCTGGAGATGAATAGTCTCTTGGGATCATGAGGTCCTGTAAACAAGTAAGACAAAGAAGAAAGTCAAAACATTAAAAGAAACTGAATGTATACTTACCTGTTGCACAGTTGCAGATGAATAGAAAGTCAGAAACGGAAGTCAAGAAACTTAAACGGAAGTCAAGAAACGGAATGTATGCTTACCTGTTACACAGTTGCAGTTGAAAAAAAGCCAGTAAGTCAGAGTTGCAGATTCAGTTGATGTATAGTCTCTTGGGATCACGAGGTCCTGTGAACAAGTAAGACAAAGAAGAAAGTCAATACATGAAAAGAAACTGAATGTATACTTACCTGTTACACAGTTGCAGTTGAATAGAAAGTCAGTCAGGTTGAGTTCCAGATGCAGACAAAGGCAAACACTTGGAGATCGATAGCCTCTTGGGATCATGAAGTCCTGTGAAGAAGTAAGACAAAGAAGAAAGTCAATACATGAAAAAAAACTGAATGTATACTTACCTGTAACACAGTTGCAGATGAATACACAGCCAATAAGACGAAAAATCCAGATGCAGATGAATAGTCTCTTGGGATCACGAGGTCCTGTGAACAAGTAAGACAAAGAAGAAAGTCAATACATGAAAAGAAATGGAATGATTTCTTACCGATTAAACAGTTGCAGATGAAAACACAGCCAATAAAACGTAAAATCCAGATGCAGACAACGGCAAAATGCTGGAGATGAATAGTGTCTTGGGATCATGAGGTCCTGTAAACAAGACAAAAAAAAGTCAATACATGAAAAGAAACTGAATGTATACTTACATGTTACACAGTTGCAGATGAATAGAATGTCAGTCAGATTGAGATCCAGATGCAGACAACGGCAAACAGCTGGAGATGAATAGTCTCTTGGGATCATGAGGTCCTGTAAACAAGACAAAAAAAAGTCAATACATGAAAAGAAACTGAATGTATACTTACCTGTTACACAGTTGCAGATGAATACACAGTCAGTAAGAAAGAATTCAAGATGCAGACAACCACATACAGCTGGAGATCGATAGCCTCTTGGGATCATGAAGTCCTGTAAATAAGACAAAAAGAAAGTCAATACATGAAAAGAAACTGAATGTATACTTACCTGTTACACAGTTGCAGATGAGTACACAGTCAGTAAGAAAGAATTCCAGATGCAGACAACATACAGCTGGACATGGACAGACTCTTGGGATCATGAAGTCCTGTGAACAAGTAAGACAAAGAAGAAAGTCAATACATGAAAAGAAAATGAATGTATACTTACCTGTTACAAAGTTGCAGATGAAAACAAAGCCAGTAAGAAGGAATTCCAGATGCAGACAACCACATCCAGCTGGACACAGATAGTCTCTTGGGATCATGAGGTCCTGTAAAGAAGACAAAGAAGAAAGTCAATATATGAAAAGAAACTGAATATATACTTACCTACTACACAGTTGCAGATGAATACAAAGCCAGTAAGAAAGAATTCCAGATGCAGACAACCACATACAGCTGGACATGGATAGTCTCTTGGGATCAGGAGGTCCTGTAAACAAGAGAAAGAAGAAAGTCAATACATGAAAAGAAAATGAATGTATACTTACCTGTTACACAGTTGCAGATGAATAGAAAGTTAGTCCGATTGAGTTCCAGATGCAGACAACGGCAAACACTTGGAGATCGATAGCCTCTTGGGGTCATGAAGTCCTGTGAACAAGTAAGAAAAAGAAGAAAGTCAAAACATGAAAAGAAACTGAATGTATACTTACCTGTTGCACAGTTGCAGATGAATAGAAAGTCAGAAACGGAAGTCAAGAAACGGAAGTCAAGAAACGGAATGTATACTTACCTGTTACACAGTTGCAGTTGAAAAAAAGCCAGTAAGCCAGAGTTGCAGATTCAGACAACCATATTCAGTTGATGTATAGTCTCTTGGGATCACGAGGTCCTGTGAACAAGTAAGACAAAGAAGAAAGTCAATACATGAAAAGAAACTGAATGTATACTTACCGATTAAACAGTTGCAGATGAAAACACAGCCAATAAGACGTGAAATCCAGATGCAGACAACGGCAAACAGCTGGAGATGAATAGTCTCTTGGGATCATGAGGTCCTGTAAATAAGACAAAAAAAAAAAAGTCAATACATGAATAGAAACGGAATGTATACTTACCTGTTACACAGTTGCAGATGAATACACAGCCAGTAAGAAAGAGTTCCAGATGCAGACAACCACATATAGCTGGACAAGGACAGTCTCTTTGGATCATGAAGTCCTGTGAACAAGTAAGACAAAAAAAGAAAGTCAATACATGAAAAGAAACTGAATGTATACTTACCTGTTACACAGTTGCAGATGAATGCACAGTCAGTAAGAAAGAATTCCAGATGCAGACAACCACATACAGCTGGACATCGATAGCCTCTTGGGATCATGAAGTCCTGTGAACAAGTAAGACAAAGAAGAAAATCAAAACATGAAAAGAAACTGAGTGTATACTTACCTGTTACACAGTTGCAGATGAAAAGAAACGGAATGTATACTTACCTGTTACACAGTTGCAGATGAATACACAGTCAGTAAGAAAGAATTCCAGAGGCAGACAACCACATACAGCTAGACATGGATAGTCTCTTTGGATCATGAAATCTTGTGAACAAGTAAGACAAAGAAGAAAATCAAAATATAAAAAGAAACTGAATGTATACTTACGTGTAACACAGTTGCAGATGAATACACACCCAATAAGACGAAAAATCCAGATGCAGATGAATAGTCTCTTGGGATCACGAGGTCCTGTGAACAAGTAAGACAAAGAAGAAAGTCAATACATGAAAAAAAACTGAATGTATACTTACCTATTGCACAGTTGCAGATTAATACACAGCCAATAAGACGTAAAATCCAGATGCAGACAACGGCAAACAGCTGGAGATGAATAGTCTCTTGGGATCATGAGGTCCTGTAAATAAGATAAAAAGAAAGTCAATACATGAAAAGAAACTGAATGTATACTTACCTGTTACACAGTTGCAGATGAATAGAAAGTCAGTCAGATTGAGTTCCAGATGCAGACAACGGCAAATACTTGGAGATCAATAGCCTCTTGGGATCATGAAGTCCTGTGAACAAGTAAGACAAAGAAGAAAGTCAAAACATGAAAAGAAACTGAATGTATACTTACCTGTTACACAGTTGCAGATGAATACACAGCCAATAAGACGAAAAATCCAGATGCAGTTGAATAGTCTCTTGGGATCACGAGGTCCTGTGAACAAGTAAGACAAAGAAGAAAGTAAATACATGAAAAGAAACTGAATGTATACTTACCTATTGCACAGTTGCAGATGAACACACAGTCAGAAAGAAAGAATTCCAGTTGCAGACAACCACATACAGCTGGACATGGACCGTCTCTTGGGATCCTGAAATCCTATGAATAAGTAAGACAAATAAGAAAGTCAATACATGAAAACAAACTGAATGTATACTTACCTGTTACACAGTTGCAGATGAAAAGAAACTGAATGTATACTTACCTGTAACACAGTTGCAGATTAATACAAAGCCAATAAGATAAAAAATCCAGATGCAGACAACAGCAAACAGCTGGAGATGAATACTTTCTTGGGATCATGAAGTCCTGTCAACAAGTAAGACAAAGAAGAAAACCTAAATATAAAAAGAAACTGAATGTATACTTACGTGTAACACAGTTGCAGATGAATACACACCCAATAAGACGTAAAAGCCAGATGCAGACAACGGCAAACAGCTGGAAATGAATAGTCTCTTGGGATCATGAGGTCTTGTAAACAAGTAAGACAAAGAAGAAAGTCAAAACGAAAAGAAACTGAATGTATACTTACCTGTTACACAGTTGCAGATGAATACACAGCCAATAAGACGAAAAATTCAGATGCAGTTGAAAAGTCTCTTGGGATCACGAGGTCCTGTGAACAAGTAAGACAAAGAAGAAAGTCAATACATGAAAAGAAACGGCATGCTTACTTACCGATTACACAGTTGCAGATGAAAACACAGCCAATAAGACGTAAAATCCAGATGCAGACAACGGCAAACAGCTGGAGATGAGGTTCTGTAAATAAGACAAAAAAAAAAGTCAATACATGAATAGAAACGGAATGTATACTTACCTGTTACACAGTTGCAGATGAAAAAAAGCCAGTAAGCCAGAGTTCCAGATACAGACAACCATATACAGTTGATGTATAGTCTCTTGGGATCACGAGGTCCTGTGAACAAGTAAGACAAAGAAGAAAGTCAATACATGAAAAGAAACTGAATGCTTACTTACCTTTTACAAACTTGCAGATGAATACAAATCCAGTAAGAAAGAATTCCAGATGCAGACAATCACATCCAGCTGGACATGGATAGTCTCTTGGGATCATGAGGTCCTGTAAACAAGACAAAGAAGAAAGTCAATACATGAAAAGAAACTGAATGTATACTTACCTGTTACACAGTTGCAGATGAATAGAAAGTCAGTAAGAAAGAATTCCAGATGCAGAAAGCCACAAATAGCTGGACATGGACAGTCTTTTGGGATCATGAAGTCCTGTGAACAAGTAAGACAAAGAAGAAATTCAATACATGAAAAGAAACTGAATGTATACTTACCTGTTACAAAGTTGCAGATGAAAACAAAGCCAGTAAGAAAGAATTCCAGATGCAGACAACCACATCCAGCTGGACACAGATAGTCTCTTGGGATCATGAGGTCCTGTAAAGAAGACAAAGAAGAAAGTCAATATATGAAAAGAAACTGAATGTATACTTACCTGTTACACAGTTGCAGATGAATACACAGTCAGTAAGAAAGAATTTCAGATGCAGACAACAACATACAGCTGGAGATCGATAGCCTGTTGGGATCATGAGGTCCTGTAAACAAGACAAAAAGAAAGTCAATACATGAAAAGAAACTGAATGTATACTTACCTGTTACACAGTTGCAGTTGAAAAAAAGCCAGTAAGCCAGAGTTCCAGATTCAGACAACCATATACAGTTGATGTATAGTCTCTTGGGATGATGAGGTCCTGTGAACAAGTAAGACAAAGAAGAAAGTCAATACATGAAAAGAAATTGAATGTATACTTACCTGTAACACAGTTGCAGATGAAAAGAAACGGAATGTATACTTACCTGTTACACAGTTGCAGATGAAAACAAAGCCAATAAGAAAGAGTTCCAGATGCAGACAACCACATACAGCTGGACAAGGACAGTCTCTTGGGATCATGAAGTCCTGTCAAGAAGTAAGACAAAGAAGAAAATCAAAACATGAAAAGAAACTGAATGTATACTTACCTGATACACAGTTGCAGATGAATACACAGTCAGTAAGAAAGAATTCCAGATGCAGACAACCACATACAGCTGGACATGGACAGTCTCTTGGGATCATGAAGTCCTGTGAACAAGTAAGAAAAAGAAGAAAGTCAAAACATGAAAAGAAACTGAATGTATACTTACCTGTTGCACAGTTGCAGATGAATAGAAAGTCAGAAACGGAAGTCAAGAAACGGAATGTATACTTACCTGTTGCACAGTTGCAGATGAATAGAAAGTCAGTCAGATTGAGTTCCAGATGCAGACAACGGCAAACACTTGGAGATCTATAGCCTCTTGGGATCATGAAGTCCTGTAAACAAGACAAAAAAAGTCAATACATGAAGAGAAACGGAATGTATAGTTACCTGTTACACAGTTGCAGATGAATACAAAGCCAGTAAGAAAGAATTCCAGATGCAGACAACCGCATACAGCTGGACATGGATAGTCTCTTGGGATCAGGAGGTCCTGTAAACAAGAGAAAGAAGAAAGTCAATACATTAAAAGAAAATGAATGTATACTTACCTGTTACACAGTTGCAGATGAATAGTAAGTCAGTCAGATTGAGATCCAGATGCAGACAACAGAAAACACTTGAAGATCGATAGCCTCTTGGGGTCATTAAGTCCTGTGAACAAGTAAGAAAAAGAAGAAAGTCAAAACATGAAAAGAAACTGAATGTATACTTACCTGTTGCACAGTTGCAGATGAATAGAAAGTCAGAAACGGAAGTCAAGAAACGGAATGTATACTTACCTGTTACACAGTTGCAGTTGAAAAAAAGCCAGTAAGCCAGAGTTGCAGATTCAGACAACCATATTCAGTTGATGTATAGTCTTTTGGGATCACGAGGTCCTGTGAACAAGTAAGACAAAAAAGAAAGTCAATACATGAAAAGAAACTGAATGTATACTTACCTGTGACACAGTTGCTGATGAATAGAAAGTTAGTCAGATTGAGTTCCAGATGCAGACAACGGCAAACACTTGGAGATCGATAGCCTCTTGGGGTCATGAAGTCCTGTGAACAAGTAAGAAAAAGAAGAAAGTCAAAACATGAAAAGAAACTGAATGTATACTTACCTGTTGCACAGTTGCAGATGAATAGAAAGTCAGAAACGGAAGTCAAGAAACTTAAACGGAAGTCAAGAAACGGAATGTATGCTTACCTGTTACACAGTTGCAGATGAAAAGAAACGGAATGTATACTTACCTGTTACACAGTTGCAGATGAATACACAGTCAGTAAGAAAGAATTCCAGAGGCAGACAACCACATACAGCTAGACATGGATAGTCTCTTTGGATCATGAAATCTTGTGAACAAGTAAGACAAAGAAGAAAATCAAAATATAAAAAGAAACTGAATGTATACTTACGTGTAACACAGTTGCAGATGAATACACACCCAATAAGACGAAAAATCCAGATGCAGATGAATAGTCTCTTGGGATCACGAGGTCCTGTGAACAAGTAAGACAAAGAAGAAAGTCAATACATGAAAAAAAACTGAATGTATACTTACCTATTGCACAGTTGCAGATTAATACACAGCCAATAAGACGTAAAATCCAGATGCAGACAACGGCAAACAGCTGGAGATGAATAGTCTCTTGGGATCATGAGGTCCTGTAAATAAGACAAATAAGAAAGTCAATACATGAAAACAAACTGAATGTATACTTACCTGTTACACAGTTGCAGATGAAAAGAAACTGAATGTATACTTACCTGTAACACAGTTGCAGATTAATACAAAGCCAATAAGATAAAAAATCCAGATGCAGACAACAGCAAACAGCTGGAGATGAATACTCTCTTGGGATCATGAAGTCCTGTCAACAAGTAAGACAAAGAAGAAAACCTAAATATAAAAAGAAACTGAATGTATACTTACGTGTAACACATTTGCAGATGAATACACACCCAATAAGACGTAAAAGCCAGATGCAGACAACGGCAAACAGCTGGAAATGAATAGTCTCTTGGGATCATGAGGTCTTGTAAACAAGTAAGGCAAAGAAGAAAGTCAAAACGAAAAGAAACTGAATGTATACTTACCTGTTACACAGTTGCAGATGAATACACAGCCAATAAGACGAAAAATTCAGATGCAGTTGAAAAGTCTCTTGGGATCACGAGGTCCTGTGAACAAGTAAGACAAAGAAGAAAGTCAATACATGAATAGAAACGGAATGTATACTTACCTGTTACACAGTTGCAGATGAAAAAAAGCCAGTAAGCCAGAGTTCCAGATACAGACAACCATATACAGTTGATGTATAGTCTCTTGGGATCACGAGGTCCTGTGAACAAGTAAGACAAAGAAGAAAGTCAATACATGAAAAGAAACTGAATGCTTACTTACCTTTTACAAACTTGCAGATGAATACAAATCCAGTAAGAAAGAATTCCAGATGCAGACAATCACATCCAGCTGGACATGGATAGTCTCTTGGGATCATGAGGTCCTGTAAACAAGACAAAGAAGAAAGTCAATACATGAAAAGAAACTGAATGTATACTTACCTGTTACACAGTTGCAGATGAATAGAAAGTCAGTAAGATTGAGTTCCATATGCAGACAACCGCAAACACTTGGAGATCGATAACCTCTTGGGATCATGAAGTCCTGTCAACAAGTAAGACAAAGAAGAAAGTCAATACATGAAAAGAAACTGAATGTATACTTACCTGTTACACAGTTGCAGATGAATACACAGTCAGTAAGAAAGAATTCCAGATGCAGACAACCACATACAGCTGGACATCGATAGCCTCTTGGGATCATGAAGTCCTGTCAAGAAGACAACAAGAAAGTCAATATATGAAAAGAAACTGAATGTATACTTACCTGTTACACAGTTGCAAATTAAAAAAAGCCAGTAAGCCAGAGTTCCAGATTCAGACAACCATATACAGTTGATGTATAGTCTCTTGGGATCACGAGGTCCTGTGAACAAGTAAGACAAAGAAGAAAGTCAATACATGAAAAGAAACTGAATGTATACTTACCTTTTACAAACTTGCAGATGAATACAAATCCAGTAAGAAAGAATTCCAGATGCAGACAACCACATCCAGCTGGACATGGATAGTCTCTTGGGATCATGAGGTCCTGTAAACAAGACAAAGAAGAAAGTCAATACATGAAAAGAAACTCAATGTATGCTTACCTGTTACACAGTTGCAGATGAATAGAAAGTCAGTAAGATTGAGTTCCATATGCAGACAACCGCAAACACTTGGAGATCGATAACCTCTTGGGATCATGAAGTCCTGTCAACAAGTAAGACAAAGAAGAAAGTCAATACATGAAAAGAAACTGAATGTATACTTACCTGTTACACAGTTGCAGATGAATACACAGTCAGTAAGAAAGAATTCCAGATGCAGACAACCACATACAGCTAGACATGGATAGTCTCTTTGGATCATGAAATCTTGTGAACAAGTAAGACAAAGAAGAAAATCAAAACATGAAAAGAAACTGAATGTATACTTACCTGATACACAGTTGCAGATGAAAAGAAACGGAATGTATACTTACCTGTTACACAGTTGCAGATGAATACACAGTCAGCAAGAAAGAATTTCAGATGCAGACAACAACATACAGCTGGAGATCGATAGCCTGTTGGGATCATGAGGTCCTGTAAACAAGACAAAAAGAAAGTCAATACATGAAAAGAAACTGAATGTATACTTAACTGTTACACGGTTGCAGTTGAAAAAAAGCCAGTAAGCCAGAGTTCCAGATTCAGACAACCATATACAGTTGATGTATAGTCTCTTGGGATGATGAGGTCCTGTGAACAAGTAAGACAAAGAAGAAAGTCAATACATGAAAAGAAATTGAATGTATACTTACCTGTAACACAGTTGCAGATGAAAAGAAACGGAATGTATACTTACCTGTTACAATGTTGCAGATGAATACACAGTCAGTAAGAAAGAGTTCCAGATGCAGACAACCACATACAGCTGGACAAGGACAGTCTCTTGGGATCATGAAGTCCTGTGAACAAGTAAGACAAAGAAGAAAACCTAAATATGAAAAGAAATTGAATGTATACTTACCTATAACACAGTTGCAGATGAATACACAGCCAATAAAACGTAAAATCCAGATTGCAGACAACGGCAAACAGCTGGAGATGAATAGTCTCTTGGGATCATGAGGTCCTGTAAACAAGACAAAAAAAAGTCAATACATGAATAGAAACGGAATGTATACTTACCTGTTACACAGTTGCAGATGAATAGAAAGTCAGTCAGATTGAGATCCAGATGCAGACAACGGCAAACAGTTGGAGATGAATAGTCTCTTGGGATCATGAAATCTTGTGAACAAGTAAGACAAAGAAGAAAATCAAAATATAAAAAGAAACTGAATGTATACTTACGTGTAACACAGTTACAGATGAATACACACCCAATAAGACGTAAAAGCCAGATGCAGACAACGGCAAACAGCTGGAAATGAATAGTCTCTTGGGATCATGAGGTCCTGTAAACAAGTAAGACAAAGAAGAAAGTCAAATCGAAAAGAAACTGAATGTATACTTACCTGTTACACAGTTGCAGATGAATACACAGCCAATAAGACGAAAAATTCAGATGCAGTTGAAAAGTCTCTTGGGATCACGAGGTCCTGTGAACAAGTAAGACAAAGAAGAAAGTCAATACATGAAAAGAAACGGCATGCTTACTTACCGATTACACAGTTGCAGATGAAAACACAGCCAATAAGACGTAAAATCCAGATGCAGACAACGGCAAACAGCTGGAGATGAATAGTCTCTTGGGAACATGAGGTTCTGTAAATAAGACAAAAAAAAAAGTCAATACATGAATAGAAACGGAATGTATACTTACCTGTTACACAGTTGCAGATGAAAAAAAGCCAGTAAGCCAGAGTTCCAGATACAGACAACCATATACAGTTGATGTATAGTCTCTTGGGATCACGAGGTCCTGTGAACAAGTAAGACAAAGAAGAAAGTCAATACATGAAAAGAAACTGAATGCTTACTTACCTTTTACAAACTTGCAGATGAATACAAATCCAGTAAGAAAGAATTCCAGATGCAGACAATCACATCCAGCTGGACATGGATAGTCTCTTGGGATCATGAGGTCCTATAAACAAGACAAAGAAGAAAGTCAATACATGAAAAGAAACTGAATGTATACTTACCTGTTACACAGTTGCAGATGAATAGAAAGTCAGTAAGATTGAGTTCCATATGCAGATAACCGCAAACACTTGGAGATCGATAACCTCTTGGGATCATGAAGTCCTGTCAACAAGTAAGACAAAGAAGAAAGTCAATACATGAAAAGAAACTGAATGTATACTTACCTGTTACACAGTTGCAGATGAATACACAGTCAGTAAGAAAGAATTCCAGATGCAGACAACCACATACAGCTGGACATCGATAGCCTCTTGGGATCATGAAGTCCTGTCAAGAAGACAACAAGAAAGTCAATATATGAAAAGAAACTGAATGTATACTTACCTGTTACACAGTTGCAAGTTAAAAAAAGCCAGTAAGCCAGAGTTCCAGATTCAGACAACCATATACAGTTGATGTATAGTCTCTTGGGATCACGAGGTCCTGTGAACAAGTAAGACAAAGAAGAAAGTCAATACATGAAAAGAAACTGAATGTATACTTACCTTTTACAAACTTGCAGATGAATACAAATCCAGTAAGAAAGAATTCCAGATGCAGACAACCACATCCAGCTGGACATGGATAGTCTCTTGGGATCATGAGGTCCTGTAAACAAGACAAAGAAGAAAGTCAATACATGAAAAGAAACTGAATGTATACTTACCTGTTACACAGTTGCAGATGAATAGAAAGTCAGTAAGAAAGAATTCCAGATGCAGACAACCACATCCAGCTGGACATGGATAGTCTCTTGGGATCATGAGGTCCTGTAAACAAGACAAAGAAGAAAGTCAATACATGAAAAGAAACTGAATGTACACTTACCTGTTACACAGTTGCAGATAAATAGAAAGTCAGTCACATTGAGTTCCAGATGCAGACAACGGCAAACACTTGGAGATCTATAGCCTCTTGGGATCATGAAGTCCTGTGAACAAGTAAGACAAAGAAGAAAATCAAAATATGAAAAGAAACTGAATGTTTACTTACCTGTAAAACAGTTGCAGATGAATACACAGCCAATAAGACGAAAAATCCAGATGCAGATGAATAGTCTCTTGGGATCACGAGGTCCTGTGAACAAGTAAGACAAAGAAGAAAGTCAATACATGAAAAAAAACTGAATGTATACTTACCTATTGCACAGTTGCAGATTAATACACAGCCAATAAGACGTAAAATCCAGATGCAGACAACGGCAAACAGCTGGAGATGAATAGTCTCTTGGGATCATGAGGTCCTGTAAATAAGATAAAAAGAGAGTCAATACATGAAAAGAAACTGAATGTGTACTTACCTGTTACACAGTTGCAGATGAATAGAAAGTCAGTCAGATTGAGTTCCAGATGCAGACAACGGCAAATACTTGGAGATCAATAGCCTCTTGGGATCATGAAGTCCTGTGAACAAGTAAGACAAAGAAGAAAGTCAAAACATGAAAAGAAACTGAATGTATACTTACCTGTTACACAGTTGCAGATGAATACACAGCCAATAAGACGAAAAATCCAGATGCAGTTGAATAGTCTCTTGGGATCACGAGGTCCTGTGAACAAGTAAGACAAAGAAGAAAGTAAATACATGAAAAGAAACTGAATGTATACTTACCTATTGAACAGTTGCAGATGAACACACAGTCAGTAAGAAAGAATTCCAGTTGCAGACAACCACATACAGCTGGACATGGACCGTTTCTTGGGATCCTGAAATCCTATGAATAAGTAAGACAAATAAGAAAGTCAATACATGAAAACAAACTGAATGTATACTTACCTGTTACACAGTTTCAGATGAAAAGAAACTGAATGTATACTTACCTGTAACACAGTTGCAGATTAATACAAAGCCAATAAGATAAAAAATCCAGATGCAGACAACAGCAAACAGCTGGAGATGAATACTCTCTTGGGATCATGAAGTCCTGTCAACAAGTAAGACAAAGAAGAAAACCTAAATATGAAAAGAAATTGAATGTATACTTACCTATAACACAGTTGCAGATGAACACACAGCCAATAAAACGTAAAATCCAGATGCAGACAACGGCAAACAGCTGGAGATGAATAGTCTCTTGGGATCATGAGGTCCTGTAAACAAGACAAAAAAAAGTCAATACATGAATAGAAACGGAATGTATACTTACCTGTTACACAGTTGCAGATGAATAGAAAGTCAGTCAGATTGAGATCCAGATGCAGACAACGGCAAACAGTTGGAGATGAATAGTCTCTTGGGATCATGAAATCTTGTGAACAAGTAAGACAAAGAAGAAAATCAAAATATAAAAAGAAACTGAATGTATACTTACGTGTAACACAGTTGCAGATGAATACACACCCAATAAGACGTAAAAGCCAGATGCAGACAACGGGAAACAGCTGGAAATGAATAGTCTCTTGGGATCATGAGGTCCTGTAAACAAGTAAGACAAAGAAGAAAGTCAAATCGAAAAGAAACTGAATGTATACTTACCTGTTACACAGTTGCAGATGAATACACAGCCAATAAGACGAAAAATTCAGATGCAGTTGAAAAGTCTCTTGGGATCACGAGGTCCTGTGAACAAGTAAGACAAAGAAGAAAGTCAATACATGAAAAGAAACGGCATGCTTACTTACCGATTACACAGTTGCAGATGAAAACACAGCCAATAAGACGTAAAATCCAGATGCAGACAACGGCAAACAGCTGGAGATGAATAGTATCTTGGGAACATGAGGTTCTGTAAATAAGACAAAAAAAAAAAGTCAATACATGAATAGAAACGGAATGTATACTTACCTGTTACACAGTTGCAGATGAAAAAAAGCCAGTAAGCCAGAGTTCCAGATACAGACAACCATATACAGTTGATGTATAGTCTCTTGGGATCACGAGGTCCTGTGAACAAGTAAGACAACGAAGAAAGTCAATACATGAAAAGAAACTGAATGCTTACTTACCTTTTACAAACTTGCAGATGAATACAAATCCAGTAAGAAAGAATTCCAGATGCAGACAATCACATCCAGCTGGACATGGATAGTCTCTTGGGATCATGAGGTCCTGTAAACAAGACAAAGAAGAAAGTCAATACATGAAAAGAAACTGAATGTATACTTACCTGTTACACAGTTGCAGATGAATAGAAAGTCAGTAAGATTGAGTTCCATATGCAGACAACCGCAAACACTTGGAGATCGATAACCTCTTGGGATCATGAAGTCCTGTCAACAAGTAAGACAAAGAAGAAAGTCAATACATGAAAAGAAACTGAATGTATACTTACCTGTTGCACAGTTGCAGATGAATACACAGTCAGTAAGAAAGAATTCCAGATGCAGACAACCACATACAGCTGGACATCGATAGCCTTTTGGGATCATGAAGTCCTGTCAAGAAGACAACAAGAAAGTCAATATATGAAAAGAAACTGAATGTATACTTATCTGTTACACAGTTGCAAATTAAAAAAAGCCAGTAAGCCAGAGTTCCAGATTCAGACAACCATATATAGTTGATGTATAGTCTCTTGGGATCACGAGGTCCTGTGAACAAGTAAGACAAAGAAGAAAGTCAATACATGAAAAGAAACTGAATGTATACTTACCTTTTACAAACTTGCAGATGAATACAAATCCAGTAAGAAAGAATTCCAGATGCAGACAACCACATCCAGCTGGACATGGATAGTCTCTTGGGATCATGAGGTCCTGTAAACAAGACAAAGAAAAAAGTCAATACATGAAAAGAAACTGAATGTATACTTACCTGTTACACAGTTGCAGATGAATAGAAAGTCAGTAAGAAAGAATTCCAGATGCAGACAACCACATCCAACTGGACATGGATAGTCTCTTGGGATCATGAGGTCCTGTAAACAAGACAAAGAAGAAAGTCTATACATGAAAAGAAACTGAATGTACACTTACCTGTTACACAGTTGCAGATGAATAGAAAGTCAGTCACATTGAGTTCCAGATGCAGACAACGGCAAACACTTGGAGATCTATAGCCTCTTGGGGTCATGAAGTCCTGTGAACAAGTAAGAAAAAGAAGAAAGTCAAAACATGAAAAAAAACTGAATGTATACTTACCTGTTGCACAGTTGCAGATGAATAAAAAGTCAGTCACATTGAGTTCCAGATGCAGACAACGGCAAACACTTGGAGATCTATAGCCTCTTGGGATCATGAAGTCCTGTGAACAAGTGAGACAACGAAGAAAGTCATTACATGAAAAGAAACTGAATGTATACTTACCTGTTACACAGTTGCAGATGAGTCCACAGTCAGTAAGAAAGAATTCCAGATGCAGACAACCACATCCAGCTGGACACGGATAGTCTCTTGGGATCATGAGGTCCTGTAAACAAGACAAAGAAGAAAGTCAATACATGAAAAGAAACTGAATGTATACTTACCTGTTACACAGTTGCAGATGAATAGGAAGTAAGTTAGATTGAGGTCCAGATGCAGACAACGGCAAGCACTTGGAGATCGATAGCCTCTTGGGATCATAAAGTCCTGTAAACAAGACAAAAAGAAAGTCAATACATGAAAAGAAGCTGAATGTATACTTACCTGTTACACAGTTGGAGATGAAAAAAAAGCCAGTAAGCCAGATTCACACAACCATATACAGTTGATGTATAGTCTCTTGGGATCATGAAGTCCTGTGAACAAGTAAGACAAAGAAGAAAGTCAATGCATGAAAAGAAACTGAATGTATACTTACCTGTTACACAGTTGCAGATGAAAAGAAACGGAATGTATACTTACCTGTTACACAGCTGCAGATGAATACACAGTCAGCAAGAAAGAATTCCAGATGCAGACAACCACATACAGCTGGACAAGGACAGTCTCTTGGGATCATGAAGTCCTGTGAACAAGTCAATACATAAAAAAAACTGAATGTATACTTACCTGTTACAAAGTTGCAGATGAATACAAAGCCAGTAAGAAAGAATTCCAGATGCAGACAACCACATCCAGCTGGACAAGGACAGTCTCTTGGGATCATGAGGTCCTGTAAACAAGACAAAGAAGAAAGTCAATACATGAAAAGAAACTGAATGTATACTTACCTGTTACACAGTTGCAGATGAACAGAAAGTCAGTCAGATTGAGTTCCAGATGCAGACAACGGCAAACACTTGGAGATTGATAGCCTCTTGGGGTCATGAAGTCCTGTGAACAAGTAAGAAAAAGAAGAAAATAAAAATATGAAAAGAAATTGAATGTATACTTACCTATAACACAGTTGCAGATGAATACACAGCCAATAAAACGTAAAATCCAGATGCAGACAACGGCAAACAGCTGGAGATGAATAGTCTCTTGGGATCATGAGGTCCTGTAAACAAGACAAAAAAAGTCAATACATTAAGAGAAACGGAATGTATACTTACCTGTTACACAGTTGCAGATGAAAACAAAGCCAGTAAGAAAGAATTCCAGATGCAGACAACCACATACAGCTGGACATCGATAGCCTCTTGGGATCATGAAGTCCTGTAAACAAGACAAAAAGAAAGTCAATACATGAAAAGAAACTGAATGTATACTTTCCTGTTACACAGTTGCAGATGAATACACAGTCAGTCAGATTGAGTTCCAGATGTAGACAACGGCAAACACTTGGAGATCGATAGCCTCTTGGGGTCATGAAGTCCTGTGAACAAGTAAGACAAAGTAGAAAGTCAATACATGAAAACAAACTGAATGTATACTTACCTGTTACACAGTTGCAGATGAATACACAGTCAGAAAGAAAGAATTCCATTTGCAGACAACCACATCCAGCTGGACATAGACAGTCTCTTGGGGTCATGAGGTCCTGTGAACAAGTAAGACAAAGAAGAAAGTCAATACATGAAAAGAAACTGAGTGTATACTTACCTGTAACACAGTTGCAGATGAATACAAAGCCAATAAGACGAAAAATCCAGATGCAGATGAATAGTCTCTTGGCATAATGAGGTCCTGTAAACAAGACAAAGAAGAAAGTCAATACATGAAAAGAAACTGAATGCTTACTTACCTACTACACAGTTGCAGATGAATAGAAAGTCAGTCAGATTGAGATCCAGACGCAGACAACGGCAAACACTTTGTCTTGCTTGTTGACAGGACTTCATGATCCCAAGAGGCTATCGATCTCAAAGTGTTTGCCGTTGTCTGCGTCTGGATCTCAATCTGACTGACTTTCTATTCATCTGCAACTGTGTAACAGGTAAGTAAGCATTCAGTTTCTTTTCATATTTTGATTTTCTTCTTTGTCTTACTTGTTGACAGGACTTCATGATCCCAAGAGGCTATCGATCTCAAAGAAGAAAATCAAAATATGAAAAGAAACTGAATGTATACTTACCTGTTACACAGTTGCAGATGAATACACAGCCATTAAGAAAGAATTCCAGATGCATATGAAGAGCAAGTTAGTTGATTGAGAAACATCCAACTAAGAAAAACGCATTTTTAGCTAAACAAAAAAACAAAACACTTTTCGGTTGAGAGTCATATCTCATATGAAGACATATTAGAAAAGCCTATTATCTTTTGAAAATAACAAAATCTGACATGTGTGACTGTCATTGTAAGGCCAAGTAGGAAGGCATTAAGAATCAGTCCAAAAAATAATTATATCAGACAAAGTATTTATGAGTGTATGACTTACAGGTCTGATATGATGGAGTTACAGCAAAGGATTAAACATTTTTAATCAATAATAAGGCCAGTGAATGTCAGTTTTCTTGGCTGGGTATTTTCACAGCTGCTGTATCTTGTTTGGTGTTTCTGGGCTTTACAGCTCTTTATGTCAAGTGTAAACAGATCCAAAGTGTCATTCTCAGTGCTGATTACATCTGAAATTAACCATAAACCAGAGGTGAGTGGCTAGCAACAGGGTAATGCAGCTCAACACATGTTTCAGTTTACTACACACCCATGTCGCCTCTCCAAAGTCACAGTGATTCTAAAGTCACTCAATACAAAGCACTTAAAAACCAAACCATAAAACACTGCTTAAATCACAAATACATTAATAAAGACTTTGAGCCCATTTCCCTGAAACGGTTCACCCATTAAAGATAATAGACAAAGAAGGTTGGGAGCAGGTGGCTAGTGTTTTCTTACCTGACTGGTGTGACTGGGTAGGGCCAGTAAGTCCTGGCATAGCACCTTCTCTATGTTCCTGGAGAGTACAACAGATCCCAGTCAGCACATGTGAAGCCTTTCTCGGTGGTAAAGGACCAGACATCAAACCTGCAATCAGCAGTGGAGTGCAAAAAGTCTGCAGAATGGCTTGCTCCCTCATCGGTAGGTAAGCAAGTGGCCCAGAGACGACAATCCTGGCATCTGTCTTCTTTCAAACTGTGTCTTGAATCTAGTGCACTAGTGGCACCGTGACACTGTGGCATTACCCTTTGGGCCCTATATTTAAGAGTGTCTTACAATAAAATTTTCAACAGTGAGAACGCCGCCCTTAGTAGTTGTCCTCGTTGCTGGAGCATGCAGAGCCATAGACAAACTGCTGAAGACATTTAATTGGTTAGAGAGGTGAAAACCAGCTGTGGGGGTGTAGAAAACCTCTGTTTTCCATGGTCAAGATGATGCTTGCAGGGCTGCTCCATGGCCACCATTGTCTTTGAAGAAAAAAACACAGAGGTTAGTTAGTTAGTAAACCAAAGTAATGTAAAGTAACACACATAGTGTATTCCAAGATTAAAACTGGCTAAGATAAACAATCAATAGCTATCAGCTGGGATACAGACAGACAGAAAGAGCATTGTGGATGGATGGAGAGAGAAAAGAGTTGTAAGGGAACAAGACAGGAAAACAAACCCCAGAAACTTACTAAACTCTGTTAACATGGCTGCACCTAATCTCACCCCCAATACCCAACTTCACCACTTTCACCATTGGTACTATTTTCATATGTTTCTAAGACTAGAACAAGCTGAATTTAAAAGAACAGGTCATGTGTTTGTACATCCAAGCACATTTTCACTAGAGTTTGGGGAGCTCAGTCAAGTTAGTTTGATATTGGATCTGCAGATATTTACTTCTCACCTGCTCTCACTCACAATGTCCTAACATCTCTGACATGATTTTTTTAAACAATAGAGAACAGATAAACTGCAATCACTAAATATTCTTCTCAAAATGAAAAGACTGGAAATGTTGAGGAAATATAATCAAAATAGCCAGAATTCTTGCAGCAGGTGCCGTAGATGGTAAAAGAACGTCTATAAAGTGTGGATACCGAAAACTCTCACAGAGATAAGGAGCTGCTGGTGTTAGTTAAAAAGACAGTCAAACCTACTGAAGAACAGAGACTAAATAAAAATCAATGACTAACCTTAACTTCCTCACTTTTAAGGAATGGATATATTTTAGCACTTTAGACAATATAAACATGCATGTAGCACATTTTTATAACGAATAAATCATTACTGTGACACTGTCATAAAATATGCCTATTTGAACCATTTTTAAATAATATTGTTCCAGTAAAACATCCATATAGCTTACACATCCAAAGTCAGCTGTAGTGTACAGAGACACATCTGATAAATATACTACAACCCTTAGAATAGCCAGATTACAATTTGCTAACAAATGCTTAAGAGATCCTGGAGAATTCTGGAGAAAGGTCTTGTGGACAAATGAGACTAGGATTAACCTATATCAGAGTGATGGAAAGACAGAAATTGTGGATTGCTCACTCGCGCTTCAAGGGAGGTAAAATTTAGTTTGCACTCACCCTCTTATTAACGGTACATACTTGGAGCCCATAGGAACCATCCAAAACATAGGTGTTGGAAAGCTCCCACAAAGGTGTTTGTACTTCAGAAATCTTTCTTTCTGAAGTCATTTTATAATCCTGGGTGTTTCCTTGTGAAAGTAAAGTCTGAACTGTGCAAGTCCTCAGTTTGAGTTGCTGAGAGTCAATTTAGGAGTGATCCCTTTATCCTACAGAGTGCTCTGTGTGTAAGTTTATTCTAATGTCCATATGAAAGCACAAAACCTCATGAATAAAAACATACACAAGGCTTGGCTGAACATATAAGGAAACGTACAACTTACTTAGAACCTATAGTTCCATCAGTAATCTTCATTACAGTGAAGTTAGCCACAGCTAAACCTTTGCTAAAGCATGGTTCTCTCCTTTTGGCTTGTAACCTGGCCTACTTCCAATATACTGCCACATAGTGGATGGAGTAGGAATTACCATGTAAAATGCCATCTGTTGCAACAATGGAGTCACATGGGTATCAGCTATGGCTTCAAGTTGTAGGACTTTTTATGGCATTATAGACAATAGGCAAGTGGCTTAAAGGTCCAACCACAACAGGCCCAATGAGACATAAAGAACCAGCACAACAGGCCCAGTGAGACTAGGGATGCACCTATCAGATATTAGGATCGGATATGTGTCCCTATATTAACAACGACCCCTTTTGGTCTCACTGACTTAATATTTCAGAATTACTTATTTTAGTGACAAATAAATAGCAATTTAATACATTCATATCTGTGTGTTAATTTGTTGTATTTTATTTTACAAACATGGTGAGGTAAACAGTTTATTTTTTTAACAATGTATCGGATCAATATTGTGTATCGATCGATAAGTTTATGTATTGGTATAGAAACTGAACAATGTTGGTGCATCATTAAATGTAACATATAGGAAACAGTGTGTCTTTGACAACTTCCCTAGTTAATAGAATATGCCTACATTGATAAATCCCCATACGTTTCACCCTGATTGGTGAATGTTTAGCCTTTCAAATGCATGCTTGAATGTGATTGGCTAATGGCAACCACAATAATTGACATGTCAAGTCTTCTGGACAGACAGTATTATAGAATAGGCTAAAGACGCAGTATGTAAAATTGCAGCTTGACTGGCTGTATGGTTTCTGAGAAACAGTTACGTACCACTGACCTCACCCTGCTCTGCTCACTGAGAGACAGGTAATCAGTCACACAAGTCATGTCAGACTTACTATTCAAACGTGCTGTATGTAGCTGTTACTTAATATCTGTCCGTGTCTCTTTGGATTAGGACAGAGTCATCACCACAGGCCCTCTCCTGCATTTTATCCACCGACTTGATGATCTGGTCTTAAAAACTGCTGAAGGTATACAAACTGTCCTCCTAGAACAGCTGCAGCTTTGCTTGGTCTGCCACTCAGAAGATCCAAATTTCATCAAGATGTCTGATGTAAGCCTGTACCTTTTTGTGATGTAAAACTGTGGTGCATGTATAGATTTTAACATGTATTTGTGATGCAATAAGCTGTTTTATTAATTGCTTAAACTATAGAGGAGCATTATTGGGCTAATGAGCATTATGAGCTAAATAGTTTAATTGTCACTTTAACAGGTAAGGACACCAGTTTCTCTCAGAGTTAGCTTAAGTTTTACCTATAAAAAAGGTAACTTTGATTAAAAACAAAATAATAATACTGTCTTGCAGACATCTGATTGATGTCATTTATGGCTGATTTACCGTTACAGTAACTTGATCACAATATTCTGCAAAATAAAATGTAGTAGTTTACTATAGCTCCACTGAATATTGGTTTTGTTTGTTGGTTTTATTTGGTTTCCTAAGAGGAATCTGTAACAGGAACAGGTCATTGTAATTTTATGTGTTACCCAGGTTTTAAATGTTCAGAACATTAAAATCAGACTGCAAAGCAAAGCAAAAAAAACAATAAATAAATAAAAGCAAAAAAACTTTTAAAAATAATACAACGTGAATAAACTGCTCAAAACAGCCATTAAAGCAGATAGAAAATGACTTACTGATAAGTAAGGTAAATAAAACGAGCCTTAAATGACAGCCAATAGCTTGTTGCCAAGACTGGTCTGCGTCAGAGACGGCCAATCAGCGCTCAGGGGGGCGTTACCTCGGCTCCTCCGCTAGAGACGTGCTGTGGATCAGAAAAAAGGTGAGAACGGCGGAGTGAAACACGATGGAAAGTTTTATTAAACTTTGTTTCATAAAATCGCTCATAAAGGTGAACGTTGAGAAGTACGACTGAAACGACGATTTGGATTTAGTCTGCATTTGATTTTGTGAGTGTAATAGGTGAAGCTTTTGGTGCAAATAGTTCAAAAGATTAAAAAGAAAAGCCTGTAGAGTTGAGGCTAACATGCTTAGGGGTCAAGGGGTCATGAGCGAGTGGGCAGTGCTGGCCACCATTTCATGCTGCTAATGAGAGTTTTATATTGAAAGAGGGAAGAAAAAATTGCTTTACTTTGTAAATGTAGTATTATGTGTATCTATTAAGGCGCTGTTTTTGGGAACAGGTCAGTTTTTTCTGGGTGTAATTTTACTCTACTCTGCAATCTGGCTGCACCTGCGTGAACACTCTGCAGCAGTAGTGGCGTGGTGGCGCTGTAAAGTAATCAGTACAGTGCACCGGGGAAGATGCCGCCAAAATTCTGCGTGCTGTGAGCTGCAGATAAAAGTCTTACCACACAGTGCGTCTCACCTGTGGAGCTGTGTCTCTAAAAGCAGCTCAGAACTCAAAGCTAACTTCAGGTTCGCCTGTATCAGGGTTGAGTGCAGAAACAGTCCTAAAGCTTCCTCTGTGAAACTGATACTGCAGCACGCACACTGTTTCCTCTCCCGAGGCCCCGTCTCAAATCAGTCCCTCTTCACTATGTAGTGCACTTTATGGGTCATATAAAAATAGCAGCATCTCCACCAAACAGAGCATGATATGTGTGATCAAGTCATTTCTACTCAGCAGTCGGTTCTACAATTTCCTATTTAGGCTCTCAGAATCATCAGAGACACTTTTCACCTCAAAAGGCACTTGGTGGTCAGTTTGAAGACACTAACCTGTGTGCTGTCCACACCAAAAGAATCACCCTTCTGCTTAAACACCTCCAGCTGGTCGGCAGAGAGCGCACAAACCAGGGCAGTGACTTTTACTTTTTATTTGATTTTGATAGTTAAATCACTTAGGAGCTCGCTGAAGTAATGCTAATGTACCAACAGCTGTGCTAGCTAGCTAGGTTAGCAAGTGCTGCTTTCTCAATAAAGCTGTACAGGAAGATCATGGTCATCTTAGCTCCTTTTATTTGAAACAGATTTAGAAGGCATATTAATAATAGAATCACTTTATAATTGTGTAATTGCATACTGTAGTTCATCTGTTTCTCTGCATACTTTCACCCTGTTCTTCAGTGGTGAGGACCACCACAGAGCAGGTATTCTGTGGGAGGTGAGCTTTTTATAGCACTGCAGTGTTAAATGTCTGGACGAGTCCAGAACAAATGTGTAAACTGCTCGTTTGGAGCGATAAAAGCAACATTCCTGCAACATCCTCAAATCTGAATGTCCAGATCACTTTTCAGAGGTTTTGATGGCCGATTCTAAAGTCGTGATGAGCGGCAAGTTAGCATGGTGACATTCGTCAAAGTGGTACGTGCCAGTGGATGGCATTTTCGGATGGTGCAGTGGCCACTTCCTAGTGCCAGATGCTGATTAGGAACTGAACCCCCTTTCAAAATGTGCCTGAGCTCTTTACCTACTGGATAGGCTTGACTTTGGGCCCAAGTTATCTTACTAAACTGAGAAATCCTGCTTTGTGAAATGCCCCCCAGGAGTGGCTAAATGTTTACATAAGATACAACTGATTTTGTTAGATGAACAGAATTACTGACACATTTGATTCATTTTGTTGCTCTTGGAGTGCAGGTATCCCACCAATGCAGAGTAATAATTTTATTCTTTTATTATTGTTGATCACAGAAGAGTAGTTGGTGTAATATTGGTGGGGAGATTTGAGTAATTCTCTTGTTTTGGTTGAGACTGAGAACTTGTGTCTTTGCTAAAGGAATGCATTGTTGGAGAGGATGCTACGCCTGAGGCCCACGTTAAGGTGTTGCGTGAAAAGTACAGGACGACACAACCTGATTTAATGATCGTGAAGGACCACATGAAGACTTTTGCATTGGCAGCATGGAGAAAGGGGTTTGGCCATTGAAAATGTATACTTGTGTCTTTAATAGTCTATTATAAGATATTTTTGGCTATTCAAGGTTTTTACTCTTCACTACTGCCTTCATCACTACACTTTATTGCAACTATATAATGAAACTTTCGTGTATTTTCTGCTTTTATCTTACAGTTGTATGATGAGTTCAATGCCATCCATCCTTTAATGGTGTACGTTTGTCACTGCTTCACCTGAAACAATGCTGGGAGTTTAGCTCTAAAGGCCTCCTAGGTGATCTTCAAGAGATGCTCGTCAAAAGTGTAAGCACACAATTTTTTTATCTTTACCAGCAGACCTACAGACCTACTCTTAATTTCATTGATACACTCAGACATGTACAGTTTCAGGAAAAGGTGCTTCAGTGTGTATCTAATATTACACTAAATGATGTTTAGTATTCCCTTGATGTTTGTGTAATGGGCCATCTGCATAGTAAAGTGATTTCATTGTGGAAAATCTTACTTACTAAACTTGGACACTCTGTGGGTTCTGTGTGGTAAAATGTTGCTTCTGGTTTCTGGTGGGTGCTTTTCTTTTTAATAAGGCTTAATTTTCTCTGGAGTATAAATGTAACCATTTGATATGGATTCTTTGAGTATGGCATACATTTAGCCATGTTAGGATGATTTTTTTTTTTTAGCTGGTATAATAAAACCTTTTTTGCTTTATTTCATTGTTTTGTTTGCTGTGAGTGCCACATTTGAATAGTATTGAGTCTAATTGTTTTTGTTTGTACTGCAACTCTCTTCTGGCTGGTCTCCCTCTGCGCACCATCAGGCCCCTGCAGCTCATCCAGAATGCAGCGGCACGGGTCGTCTTCAATGTCCCTAAATTCAGCCATGTCACTCCACTGCTGCGTTCTCTCCACTGGCTTCCTGTAGCTGCCCGCATCAGATTCAAAACCCTGACGCTGGCCTACAAAGCCAAGACTGGACCAGCCCCTCCGTACTTGATGGCAATGGTCAAAAGCCGGTCTGCACCAAGAGCCCTTCGAGCTTCAAGTACGGCTCGGCTCGACCCGCCATCCCTCAAAATCCGCGGAAGACAAGCGTCCAGACTTTTTTCTGTCCTGGCACCAAAGTGGTGGAACGAGCTTCCCCTGGGTGTCCGAACGGCCGAGTCGCTCGCTGTCTTCAAACGCAGACTGAAGACCCACCTCTTCAGAGAGTACTTGGGCGAATAGAGTACTATGGTCGCCTTATTGTATTGTGTTTAGTAATGTCTAAGCTTAGAGGTATCTTTGAATTATTAGTCTATTCTAACTAGCTAAGGTTTCTTTCTTGGGTAAATAGCAAAGCACTTTGTAAGTCGCTCTGGATAAGAGCGTCTGCTAAATGCCGTAAATGTAAATGTAAATGTAACAGTCTAACAGTGGATTAGGGCTGCCCGTGGTGATTGTGTGGCTTTAAGCAGATGTGAAGGACGATTCACCACAAGAATACAGCCAAACACTTTCAGGTAAGTTCCAGTGGTATGTAATGTTGAATTTGTGTAGAAATCAAAAGAGAGTACACGCAACAAAAACAAAAACTAGACGAGCTAGATAGTACACTCTTTGTACAACAAGGCCTCAGCTGCCTTCATCTGAGGGCTGCAAAGCCTCACGCACGTCTACTATTGCTTCAGCCTACTCCGTGCAAGCTGAACCCCCTTATTGCCTCCTACACAGCCCTTTTAAGATGTATGCTGAAATTGATCCAACTCGCACAAAACATTAAAGTATGAGAAGTCAGTAAAAGAATAACCGTAAAGTTAAGCTAGCTGTAATCAAGGAAACACCTGCATTTAGTTCTCCTTCCATTAAAGCAAGATTATACAAATTTAGGCTTTGGTGATAATGATTTAGTACCACAGTGAAGTTGTAAAGTAAACCAGAAATAAACCCATATAAATAAGCAAACAAGAGCATGTCATCATTATTATGGCTTAGTACTAAAGTAAAGCAGATGATTGCATGACAGAACAGCACTGACCACAGAATACCTCAAAATGGCCGTTAACTCTTCATCTAAGGTGTGTTTTGAGTTGAATTTAGTAAAAACAAGTCTTTCTGAATGTGTGTTTACACACATTTGATGGGACAGTGCAACACTGCTGAAAGTTAATCCTGCTTTTCTGAACACTATTTAATGTTTGTGTTTTATCATGTGCTGATCATTATAACAGTGAGGCACACAGGAACTTTCACTGTCACTATGGCTAATTTACACTTTGCCATTTAGGCCAGTAAGATGCTTTAAAGAAGTATTTTGTAGACATATGTATATGTGTGTCTGCAGGTGTGGAGGTCCATGGTATAACGTGAATTTGCACAACCAGTTCTACTCAGCGCTCAACCACGACTGATCGTCTTGTTCAGCAGTGGCACTTCGAGAGATGCCTGGGACTTACGATCGCCAAGTATGGGATTTACTGCCATTTTTACTGCCAATATTGAACATGTTTGTGTGGATGTTTCAGAGTATTGCAGCACAAAAACAAAGTAGTAAGCTGACTTAAAATAGAGCAACTCCAACAAAGGTGCAGAGTTAAATTGAGAGGAACATAAGTTGATGCAGTAGATTAAAATGTTTGTGCATGTATCATTGTTGGGAAGGCCTAGCCTGCAGTGAAGTGCCAGAATAGTGACTGGAATGGGCGTCACTGTCTTGTTGGATGCACATGTGCATAAATCTTCCATAAATGTACACTGACCAGCCATTTCTTTTCACCACTGTGTTTGATCCAGTTGTACCAGAGAGTTGCACGGCCCCTAACTTTTTATCTCTAGGGGTCAACCTAACCAAACACAAAAGAGCCTGTCACTATCAAAAGTCTTCAACCTTGATTGTGGTTAAAGCATAGTTACAGCACAGTGCTCATGTGTCTGAGACTCGTGAATTAATTAGGCAGTTGAGAATGTTGGCAGTCCCAAAAACTTGGCCCTGCCATCTATGGATGCTTAAAGATGCTTCCTCTCCACCTGCGCTGAGATGCCTTCAAGACCTGCAATGCAAAACCCACTGGTGTGAAAATATCAATTATTATAGTGCAAGCAAGTAATAAATTAAATAAACTTGATGTGTATTCCAGGATTTCACATAATTGTGTTATATCTGACAACTGTGTTAAGATATACTTTTAAATTACGAAACAGTATGATCAATATTTTGATTATCATATAGTTTTGAATTTCAACTTGTCAGATTCTCTTCTGTCCACAGGTCTTGATTATTCAGGAGTGGCTACGAAATGTATTAATGAGGCTCTGACCAACCTCATCCACAGTTCTTGTTGAGTCCACTTTTTCACACTTCTTGTGATACCACTTACAGTGCCCATTGCCATTACCTGCCCAGATTTTTTCCTGTCCACAGCCCTCTATGATTCTGAAGTGGCTATGAAGTTCATTAATGAGGCGATCACCATCTTCATTCACAGATCTTGGTGAGTCCACTTCATCACACTTGTTTTATGCTGTTTACAGAGCCCATGACATAGTTTGTCCAAAGTAGCTTATTTACACAGCCCTCAATGATTCAACTTCATTAATGAGGCTGTTACCAACCTCATTCACAGTTTTTGGTCCACTTGGTCCACTTGGTCCACTTTATCACGTTCCATTTCCTTTCGTTTATGGTACCATTTACAATTGAGTGGACTGATGCTCTTGTGTGCTCTAGATATTTTGGAAATTGCTAAACCACTTTATCCACAGTTGTTGGTGAGTCCACTTCATCACAGTCCCTGATGGACTGCTTACAGTGCCCATTACAATCGACTGCCCAGATTCTCTTTTGTCCACAGCCCTTTTTGATTCAGAAGTGGCTACGAACTTCATATATGAGGCTTTCGCCAACATCGTCCACTGTTCTTGGTACAATCGCCTGCCCAGATTCTCTTCTGTCCACAGTGTTACTGTTACATTCAAGACATAGGTGATCCTGTGATCCAGTATTGCATATTTGATACTGTTAGTGCTGCCATCTGGTGGCCTGTTTCTTGTTGTTTTTGTTTTTCTCTCTCTCCCTCTCCTGGTGAAACGACTGATTGGAAACAGCTGATCTCAATGCGTGTGCTGGTTGGCTGCAGTGTCTGAGCTTTGTCATTGAAATGGTGCCATTGGCGTTTATCTAGTCGCCCGTGGCGTTCTCACCATGTGGCCAAAGGTGGTTGTGATTGAGGCTGTTCAAGATATATAACATGACAATTCACAGTTTGATGTATGTGGATCTATTGTAGCCTACTGTTTTCTGTGTCATTATGTACTTGTTGATGTCCAAGTGGTTTAATCATAGTCATGTTTGTAGTGGTGAGTGCCATTTACTATTTTAATTTCATTTATTATTTTTCATTTATTATTCTCTTGCTTCATGTTGGGGAGGCAGGTAAGGCCATTGTATTTTGTTTTATTATTTTTTAGTTAGGTTAGTTAGTAAGGAGGGATGTCATGTGTGTCTGTAATTTTGGCCTTTGCTCACCCTGATGCTATATGATGTTGACTGTGGTCTTGATATGTTTGCCTATAATACTACATTTTCATTTGAGCATTAAATCTGTTTCTTTATGGTTTGTTTATCTCCTCAAGCCCTAAACTAGTTTTTTTTATGAAATGGTTTAATAAACTGGGCTGTAAGATTACTCAAAAATTGACTAACTTTACAAGACTTTAACAAAGCAAAACTTCACCAAAAGTGAAGTAGAAAAGAAAAACGTAGGCCAGAGTTATAAGAAAAAGTAGGCCAGAGTTATAAGAACTGCTTTTTATTGGAATTTAAAAACCTGAATGTTCTTATACGACTGAAGACGTGTCGAGGTTCTTCTGTTCCCTGTATGCTCTGTGACTAATTTGCTGAACAAGTAGATCTATCTGAGATGTTTCCAAGCTGTTTTAAGCCTGCGTCTGAGATGAACACTGTATGTGAACTTTTACATTCTGAATTTTTAGTTGAAAGTAAGTCAGAAGATGCTGAAAATGATTTCACATCAAAACTGAATTTTATTAAAGAGGCTTTGATGGAGGAACAAAGTTGGGATCAATCTCTTGATAACTGTAGACTAACTGCTGTAACAGAAGAAAGTAATGCCCCATCATGCAGTTATGTATTTTCAGCAAGATGTACATGTACTTAGCATGTACTTAGCTTAGCCCCCTGACAGTGTGTTCTCTGGTCATCTGGGTATACAGAAAACACATCAGCAGATCATGTGTTTTTTCTTTTGGCCTGGTCCTAAAGCTGATGCTGTGTTATGTTGAGTTACGGGAAAACCCAATCAGGTTATTCCATCCACATCACTTCATCCAATCCTAGCATTATGAGCACCATTTCAACGTGTGTAGGGCAGCTGCCCTGGCCACTGATCAAATCCTTTTACTTTTGTGTTACCCCTTGACCAGCTACCTAAACAAATGCTCATGCTTCATTACAGTAACAAGGCTGTGATGGCTGTCTTAAGTATGTTGCGAGAAGGTTACAAAGTATGTTCAGGTTTTTCGCTGCTGCTGCTGCACCTGCATCATTATCCTCTATTTTATTTGTTCCAGACATGAGGAGCTCCTCCCTTACTGTTCCACATTGCATTGTGGTATAATGTAAAAAAGTGTCCATTGAGTATACACCAAAAATTAGCTGTGCGCTAATCCGTATACGTTCGGCACCATTTAAGGTGGCTTCCAGTAAGAAGCTGGAGAATAACTCCAGCCTTGTTGGTGCAGCCGTTTCTTTACGGCATCATAAATCAGCACATTTTACAGTTGTAAAATACATCCAGATAGATCCGGGAACTAATTTTACTGAAGTTCTGAAATTGTTAGCAATTGATCATCACATGTCCAGTGCATATCACCCCGAATCTCAGGGTTCTCTAGAATGTTTTCAACAACCTCAGTGCTTCGTACCTACTGTCTTTAGGTAGATAAAGAATGTGATGATGGCATCCTGGTCTTATTGTTTGCCATTTGTGAAAGTGATCAGGATTCCATTGGGTTTAGCCATTCACAGCTGAATTGTGAATTTCACTTTGGAGATAAAAGACTTGTACGTACCAGGTTCTGCCCTGTGTGCAGAGTTTTCAGGAAGATTGTGTTGATGGAGGTGGATCTGCTAATAGGGTTTTGCTAAGTTCTCCCCTACTGCTTCTGAAGTATCTGCTTTTGTCACACCAGATCTCTTTCTACAGTATTCCGTAATGCCATTTGGGTTACAAAAGGTAATAGCTAATGTAAACAATTGTGAAGCATATCTGGATGTCGTTGTGATGTCTAGATGTCTATCAGAGTTGGAATGAACATTTGGCAATCCTCTGAAATGTGTTTAAGCGCTTATAGCTAAGTTTCCCTCACACTTAATCTCACTAAATGTGAGTCTGGGAAAGCTAGAGTATCCTAGGTTTGTAAGAAGGTGGGCCAAGGTGAAGTGCGCCCTCTTGAGGCTAAGATACCAACCCTGCAGTTGTGCTTTTGTAGAACCCCTGTTCTAATGACTCCTGACTACACTCAATTCTTCAAGCTGTAAGCTGGGGCTGGAGCTGTCCTCCTTAAAGAAGACTCGAGGTGTTGACCATCCAGTTTATTTTTCATAGAAATTGAAGGAACATCAGATCATGTATAGAACCACTGAGAAGGAAGCCTAGCACTCTTATTAGCTTTTCAACACTTTATGTGGGGTTGAGTGTTTTGGCAGTAGTGCTCTATATATACCACAATATCAGCTGAAGACTGATGAGATGGTTCATGATTGTTCAAGGTTTTAATGTTCAGAATAAGAAAGATTGTGAAAATGTAGTTGCTGATGCGTTGTCTAGGCAGTAGTGTGAGGGTGTTATGACCCTGGGGAGTGTAGAAGAGAGCCTCGTTGGTGCAGCCATGTTTGTTTACAGCGTCAGAAAGATGAAGCAGTTTAGGAACACAGAGTCCTAACCTGACGTCAGTCCAATTATTCCATTCCACCATAAATGTTGCAGCAGATTTAGTCAAAAGTATTCACCAACTGTATAGCACCAGAATGGAACAGGTGGAACATAATTGGGATGAGATGCCGATTTCAGTAGGGCATCAATCTTAGTGTGCTTCTCTATCCTTCTTCTACTTAAGCACAACTCTAATAATGAACATATGATGCTTTAAATACAAAAACAGAAAATATTATTTAAATTCAGCCTGTAGTTCAAAACTACATCCAACCAAACACCACTGTCTGACTCACTGTTGTCTTTACCTAGTTAATAGATGTAGATCTGCACTCTTAGCTCCTTCAGTGGGGGTTTTTTATAACCATTTCAGCCCAAAAAAAAAGCTTCTAAGCTTTTCAGTCCCTGAGATCAGTCCTGGAGGACTTGTGTCCATCTGCTGAATTAAGAAAACAAATGGTAAATGTGGCATCAATCTATACAAAATGAAAATGTGAGCGAGTTAGACAGTCATGCAGTGAGGTGAGGATGAATCAATGCGAGGACCAGCGGGCAGTGTTTTCTTCTTTTTCTTGTCTTACCTTTGTCTTCTTTTCGTCTTATATTTTCTTTTTTATCTTTGTCGTCTTTCTTCTTTGTCTTTGTAATTTTCTTTTTTCTTGTTTCCTTCTTTGACTTCTTTTTCTCAATATATATTTTTTTGTCTTTCTTCTGTCTTCTTAGTCTTCGGCTTTTTGTTTTTCTTATTTTTCTTTTCTTAGTGTTTTTGTCTTGTCAAGTCAAATTTATTTGTATAGTGCTTTGTACAACTGTTGTGGTCACAAAGCAGCTTTACATAATTAGTAATTAGTAAAAGACAGAAAAAAGTCTTTAATAGCAGTCCTAAAATAGAGCCTTGTGGAACTCCATATCTTACTTCTGTGTAATTTGAAGATAAATCTTTACAAACTCCTTTAGATATGATTTGAACCACCATAGGGCTGGTCCTGTGATTCCAACCATTTTCTCTAATCTTTCTAGTAATATAGTATGATCTATTGTATCAAAGGCTGCACTAAGGTCTAGTAGGGCTAATAAAGATACATAGCCTTTATCAGAGGCAAGAAGGAGATCATTTTTATTCTTCACTAGGGAGGTCTCAGTGCTGTGATGGGATCTGAATCCAGATTGGAATTTCTCATACATGTCATTTGTACTCAGGTATAAGCAGAGTTGTTGGCCTACAGCTTTTTCTAAAATCTTGGATATGTATGTTAAGTTGGAGATGGGTCTGTAAATAGACAATACACAAGGATCAAGATTTGGCTTCTGGATTAAAGGTTTTATGACTGCCAATTTAAGTTTTTTAAGGTTTTTGGGAAATGCCCTAGGCTAAGGGATGAATTTACAATTGTTAAAAGAGGTCTAATTAGAAGTGAGAGTATTTCTTTTAGCAATTTAGAGGGAATCGGGTCAAGTTGTACAGGCTGTACAATTTGGTGAGGAAATATTTTTTTTTTCTAGTAAGTTTAGAGATCTCGCTAAAAAGAACTCTGGGATTGTCTGTTTTTGTTTTTCTCAATCAGCGAGGCCAAATACGCTGAGCGAGCTTTAATGAGTGCCTTTCTATATTGACTAAGGCTGTCCTTCCACACAGAGTGGAACACCTCTAGTTTGGTCGTCCACCATTTACGCTCTAGTTTCTGCACTGTTTTTAGTTTTTGCCTTGTCATTTTACTTTTAAACAGTGCTTCTTTGTCTAAGGTTGATTGAAGGGTATTTTCCAGGTCGTTCGTTAATGTAACTAGCTCCGTTTGGAGTCATTGGGGTTATTGCGCGCTTTAGACAGTGTTGCGGGGAAAAAATTAACATTTTGCCTAAGATGTGTCTCAAAGGAGATTAGATAATGGTCTGATATTACTGAGCTTTGAGGTACAATATTTAGATGATCAATTATAACACTCAGGGTCAGGACTAAATCTAGGGTATGGTTACAGTAATGTGTGGGTCCAGTCACATTTTTTGTGATGCCGACAGAATCTAAGATTGATACAAACGCCTTTGCTAATGGATCATCTGCTTTTTCAAAATGAATATTAAAGTCTTCTACTATTATAACTTTGTCACTGCACACTGACAAAATCACAAAATTATTTAAAAAAGTCAGAATATGACCCTGGAGGCCTATAAATATTAATTTAGTCTGAATGCATTTTTATTTGTTGCTGGATTTGATTTTTTAATGTAGAAAATCTCAAAAGAAGTGAAAGTGTTAGTGTTTTTGAATAATATGTAGTGTATTCTGGTAGATTATGCATACTCCACCTCCTGTGCCTGATAATCTAGGGCTATGTACATATTTATAACCTGCGGCGGTGGCTTCATTTACTGCTATACATTGATCAGGTTTCAGTGTGGCAGAAAATGTCTAGTTTCTAATTAATTTATTAAAACAAGCAGATTTAGATATTCTATGTTTGGCTTTAATTTGGGGCACAGACAGTCTTAATACAATGAAACCTGGGTGACACCTCAAAGCAGCTCGCAGACGGTTTAGCGTGTCTGTCTGCGGCCTGGTCCCGGCTTTGGATTGTCAGCAGCCTTTTACACTAATCGACTAACTAGCAGACTATGCGTTATGCTGCACGAAAATAGGGCAGCACCCTCCTGCGTGGGGTGGACGCCATCCCTACCTAAAAAACAGGCTTGCCCTCAAACTTTAATCAGTTATCTATGTTATTTAGTGCTGTGATTCGGCTGTAAGACTCAATCGAATGAAGTTGCCGGTGAGTGGAAGCACAAGATAGATGTTTCTAATAAAGTGACCGTAACTTAAAGCTACCTTACACTCAGCAAAAGTCCATTCTCTATCAGCAGAGAAACCTTTGGATGAAAAGTACTGAGCTATCTTTTGCTCATTAATATATTTCTTCACTATGCCATTGATTACTTTTTCAAAATCAGAATCAGTCCACTGAGGCATTTCAGTCCCTCCCTTAACTAAGGTGCTGCTTTTATAGTTAAGAGACTTCCATGAGTCTTTACCAAGATTCTGAGTATGTTGGCCTTTTCTTGACATGGTGTGGAAACAGGAGAACAAATCCAAGTTTTCTTCTTATTAACTAAACTACAGAAGAACAAAAACAACTCCGTTCAGAGAGGATTACGGTTACAAACGTTACGTTTAACAGTAACAAAACAAACTTCTCTCCTTTAGAGAGGATAACAGCCACAAAACACTAGGTTTTTATCAGTGACAAACAGATAACTTCTCTTCTTTCAGAGAGGCTAACAATTACTGACTCCTCTGTCTTAAGAAAACAGAATTTCTCTCAGATTCGAAATGGCGTTTACTCACCAAGAAGGTTTTAGTAGGCCATCCGGGTCACGGCACCACATTGTTCGAAATCCGGCATAAAGGAGACAGATTCAGGAGTCAGGAGACTGGATCTTTAGCATTGGAGTTTATTCACGTGCAGACAGAAAATCATACACTGGCACAGCTTAGTTGATCACGGTCAGTCTAGTCTAGTCCGACCATGTCTAGTCCGAACCAATCCAGTCTGAACCAATCCAGTCTGAAACAGAATCCAGTCTAAAACAGAATCCAGTCTAAAACAGAATCCAGTCTGATTAGGGGTATTTTGAGAGGGCCTTATATATATTGGAAATTGTGGGAGGGGAAAGGTTCATGAAGAGGAGTTTAAGGAGGGGTAGGAGGGGGATGAAGGACAGGTCACTTGGAGTATCAACAGTAGGGGGTGATAGTTAGCACTTTAAAGAGGGGTAGGAGGTGGGTGAAGTTGAGGGGGGTTGATGGTCATCACACATCAAAGGTCATCGGTATGACCACTTGATTGTTGTCACCTTTTGAGGGTTATTCGAATTACCATATACAAAGAGAGAGAGTGACCACTTTAGGCCGGCAGACGAAGGGTAACAAAAGGTGAGACAAAGGATTAAGATAACCATTTGATAAGTTGAAACCACATGAAAGTAATGTTAGAAAGGGCCATATTTTCTCTCAGCTACAACTCTCAGGTCTTTGGTCTTCACCTATATAAGGCCATCAGTTGTCAGGTACATCTGGATTGTACACAAAACTGTCTTCCCTCCATTGGGCGTTGTGCCCACTTGGGCTATTCGGGGTCAGTGTGGGTGGAGGTGGAAGAACTGCCGATTGGCTTTTCAATTTTGCTTTCTGTCAGTGTGATCTCACCCTTGCATGAGTATGATGCAGGACCTCTAGTGTGCACCTTAGGAGTGTCTGGTGGGTTAGGGGGTTCAGGCTGATCTTTGACCTTGAACTTGACCAAACCTTGCATCTCCATCTCCACATCAGTTTCGGTCCAGGTGGTCACGTGAAGTGGTCACTGCATTGCTGTCTGCTCTTGTCCATCTGATTCAGGGGCATATGGAGGTGGTCTCAGGTTTGAGCCGAGAATACAGCCCGGGCTTGTTTGTCTTGTCATCATGTTGTTTGCTTATCTCCATGTTGTGAAAGTTAGCCTACGAGTGATAAGAAGATAAGGGGTGATAAGAGAAGTACAGGGGTGCTATAAGAAGATAAATGGGTGATGAGAAATATTGGCGTAATACAAGAAGATATGGGGTGATAAGAGAAATAAAGGGGTGAAACCAGTAGAAGGATGTTACAAGAGAAATATGGAGTGTTAAGAGAAATATGGGGAGTTATAAAGAATAAATTAAGGGGTGTTAAAAGAAAAAGAAGGGGTATTATTAGAAGAAACTGGGTATTACAAGAAGGGTGAGTAATTATACAAGTGAAGAGATAGGGTATAGTGTACACAGAAGCTTGTGTGTGTGAATGTGAAGGGAATTATCGTGTGTCTCTCAGTCTATGTGTGGATTCTGGGTGGCTATGTTCTGTTGGGGTTGAAGGGATATGTTTGGAGAGTAATTCTAAAAACTCGCCATACTGTTGTCTTTTATTGTGAGATCTTGTGCTTTGCAGGAGATCTCACAATAAGAAAAATCTCATAAAAACGAGAGAGGAACTATATTTAAGTTTGTGCACAGAATCAATAAAAGCCAAATTAATTGGGGTTGTAAAAAGATAAGGGTAAAAGCTGAAAAGAATTCTGTTATTGTCTCAGAAAAATGTGTGCATTTGTGGGAGGTTGCAAATTTAAGGGAAGACACAGTATGGGGGCCCCCGGAGAGAAGAAAAAGAGGAGTAAATGTTACATGTTGTATGTCTAGTCTGAGATTTTGTTTTAATGGCCAATAAAAGATAAATGGATCCATTCGATAGAGTTATGTGATAATGAGTGTAGAAAAGCAGTAGGAAATCTATGAAATAAATAGGTTTTGTAGATATGTGGGTTGGAATGAAGTATAGGAAAATTAATGAGCCCTGACTGGGCATCAGAGAGGGAGATAGGTAAAGGAACAGTTTCATAAACCACTAAAGCAGCCCATACTGGCACCAGGTCACGTGTAGTACAAGAATACTGTTAATAAGTCCTGTGGTTGTTGTATGGATACTGGAATGTGGGTTTTATAGTGTAAGTCCAACCTACCAACCTGAGAAAGAGATTTGACTAGGTTCAAATAGTTATACATAGAAGATGTGTTTATATCTTGTGTAGGTAATTCTTTGTATGAATAACATAAGCATTATTGTTAAGCACTGTAGGAAAGTAATCTCTGGTATTTCTGTTCTATCCTGGCAGAAAGGGAATCTATCCACCTGTACATACTAGCATATAAATAGGTTCTGCACAGATGCTTTTGGTTGAACTTTCACCACTGGAAAGGGGAGCCTCATGTATGCAAGCATACACATACACTAAGGTTTAAGGTTGGTAGAGAGTTAAATCACTTTTAAACACACATGGTTAAAGATTCTCTCACTTGATTAGCTTAAGATTAGATCTGAATTACAAGTAATCTGGTTTGATTCTCCTTTCTCTTTTATGGGATGTGAGAGGAGACAGAAAGAAGGACCTAAGGAGGGGCAACTGGTGAGTGACGTGCCAGAAACGTCACATGGACTGAGTGGAAGAAGCTGTGCTGACTTCCGATCAGGCTAGTGTGCTTATCCACAGATCACTTCCCTGTATACACCTGCATTCTAAACAAATGTGTATTCATATTTATAGTGCTATTAATTATATAATACTTGCTAACAGTTGCCAACTGATTGGTTGGGCAGTGACTTTGATTACTTAAAGATAACACACTTGGGGGTTAAACATTTTGTTGAAAGCCACAGGTAGGGAAGTATTTGGTGGTTTAACTCTTACTAGAGGAGGACTTTTTTTTTTTTTTTAGAGTGGTCATACATTCTTAAGGTCTGGGCTGTTCTGAAGTTGGCAAACCTCAGTTAATTTCAACAACTCGTATAGTAACTTTTAATAAACAAATAAATAAATATCGTATAATTCAAAGTAGACAGTGAAGTGGTAGTAATTTCAATAATTTAAAGTAATCTTTTTCACACTCAAATAACATAGAGGCCATTATTATGCCAACTATGGGTACAAACACTTCAAAAGGAATTACTCCTGTTGATGTAGTTAAAATAATCCATTAATTAAAGGCATAACTAAGACATCAGAGAAATGGCACAAGCGTTGGCCTGACATTGACCAACCATGGCCAGTGGAGGGGACTCTTAATCCAGATGTAATTAAAGTAATGCAAGTACTTCTGGCCACGTACAAGGCTAACCAAAAGAAAGGTAAGAAGGGGGAAAAAAACATAAGAAGAAGAGACCGATGGAGCTCGGCATTCTCCAGTTGCTTGAATAAGAAGGGCAGAAACTGGTCAAAGCAGCAAAGGATAAGAGAGAGAGGAGTGCAGCAGAAATGGAGAGACAGATGAGAGGAATAGGAAAGCAGATGGCAGAAATTAATGAGCCATTTTCACACGTAAACAAGAACCCCCCACATATGAGAAGGAATTGAGAGTCTGAGAAGATCTATCCCCAGCTCCCAGTGATCACTCAAGAGGGCAAATATCACATCAGAGATGATGGCCGAATAGTGGAAGCAGGAAAAGCAGAAACAATTATAATAATGTATTTTCCAAAAGCAAGAAGAAATCAACATATATGTAAACTGAAGGTGAAGTGAAGATCAGGAGGACAAAAGTTGGAGATGATGTGGATGAAAGTGCGTGGGAAGCCAGAAGAGGATGTGATCCAGCAGTCACGCTTAGAACGTGAACAAGTAAGACAAAGAATAAAGAAAGAAAATGAATGCTTACTTACCGATAACACAGTTGCAGATGAAAAAAAAAGCCAGAAAGCCAGAGGTCCACATTCAGACAACCATATACAGTTGATGTATAGTCTCTTGGAATCATGAGGTCCTGTGAACAAAGACAAAGAAGAAAGTCAACAGCTGAAAAGAAACATAATGCTTTCTTACCGATGACACAGTTGAAGATGAATAGAAAGTCAGTCAGATTGAGTTGCAGATGTAGACAACGGCAAAAAATTGGAGATCGATAGCCTCTTGGGATCATGAAATCCTGTCAACTAGTAGGACAAAAAAGAAAATCAAAATATGAAAAGAAAGTGAATGTATACTCACCTGTTACACAGTTGAAGATAAATTAAAAGCCAATAAGAAGAAAAATCCAGATACAGACAACGGCAAACAGCTGGAGATGAACAGTCTCTTGACATCATGAGGTCCTGTGAACAAGACAAAGAAGAAAGTCAATACATGAAAAGAAACTGAATGTATACTTACCTGTTACAAAGTTGCAGATGAATACACAGCCAGTAAGACAGAAGTCCAGATGCAGACAACCACATGCAGCTGGACATGGACAGTGTCTTGGGATCATGAAGTCAT
This sequence comes from Salminus brasiliensis, assembly GCF_030463535.1. NCBI lineage: Eukaryota > Metazoa > Chordata > Actinopteri > Characiformes > Bryconidae > Salminus > Salminus brasiliensis. Next base: position 24,606,819 of record NC_132883.1, on the reverse strand, counting down.
GTGAACGAGTAAGACAAAGAAGAAAATCAAAATATGAAAAGAAACTGAATGTATACATACCTGTTACACAGTTGCAGATGAATACACAGCCAATAAGAAGAAAAATCCAGATACAGACAACGGCAAACAGCTGGAGATGAACAGTCTCTTGGCATCATGAGGTCCTGTGAACAAGACAAAGAAGAAAGTCAATACATGAAAAGAAACTGAATGTATACTTACCTGTTACAAAGTTGCAGATGAATACACAGCCAGTAAGACAGAAGTCCAGATGCAGACAACCACATGCAGCTGGACATGGATAGTCCCTTGGGATCACGAGGTCCTGTGAAGAAGTAAGACAAAGAAGAAAATCAAAATATAAAAAGAACCTGAATGTATACTTACGTGTTACACAGTTGCAGATGAATACACACCCAATAAGACGTAAAATCCAGATGCAGACAACGGCAAACAGCTGGAAATGAATAGTCTCTTGGGATCATGAGGTCCTATTAAAAAGACAAAGAAGAAAGTCAATAAATGAAAAGAAGCTGAATGTATACTTACCTGTTACACAGTTGCAGATGAATAGACAGCCATTAAGAAAGAATTCCAGATGCAGACAATCAAATACAGCTGGACATGGACAGTGTCTTGGGATCATGAAGTCCTGTGAACAAGTAAGACAAAGAAGAAAATCAATACATGAAAAGAAACTGAATGCTTACTTACCGATTACACAGTTGTAGATGAATACAAAGTCAGTCAGATTGAGTTCCAGATGCAGACAACGGCAAACACTTGGAGATCGATAGCCTCTTGGTATCATGAAGTCCTGTGAACAAGTAAGACAAAGAAGAAAGTCAAAACATGAAAAGAAACTGAATGTTTACTTACCTGTAACACAGTTGCAGATCAAAACACAGCTAATAAGACGAAAAATCCAGATACAGTTAAAAAGTCTCTTGGGATCACAAGGTCCTGTGAACAAGTAAGACAAAGAAGAAAATGAATACATGAAAAGAAATTGAAGGTATACTTATCTGTCACACAGTTGCAGATGAATAGAAAGTCAGTCAGATTGAGTTCCAGATGCAGACAACGGCAAACACTTGGAGATCGATAGCCTCTTGGTATCATGAAGTCCTGTGAACAAGTAAGACAAAGAAGAAAGTCAAAACATGAAAAGAAACTGAATGCATACTTACCTGTTACACAGTTGCAGATGAATAGAAAGTCAGTAGGATTGAGTTCCAGATGCAGACAACGGCAAACACTTGGAGATCGATAGCCTCTTGGGATCATGAAGTCCTGTCAACAAGTAAGACAAAGAAGAAAATCAATACATGAAAAGAAACTGAATGTATACTTACCTATTACACAGTTGCAGATGAAAAAAAGCCAGTAAGCCAGAGTTCCAGATTTAGACAACCATATATATTTGATGTATAGTCTCTTGGGATCACGAGGTCCTGTGAACAAGTAAGACAACAAAGAAAGTCAATACATGAAATGAAACTGAATGCTTACTTACCGATTACACAGTTGCAGATGAATACACAGCCAGTAAGAAAGAGTTCCAGATGCAGACAACATCATACAGCTGGACAAGGACAGTCTCTTGGGATCATGAAGTCCTGTGAACAAGTAAGACAAAGAAGAAAGTCAAAATATGAAAAGAAACTGAATGTATACTTACATGTAACACAGTTGCAGATGAATACACAGCCAATAAGACGAAAAATCCAGATGCAGATGAATAGTCTCTTGGGATCATGAAGTCCTGTGAATAAGTAAGACAAATAAGAAAGTCAGTACATGAAAAGAAACTGAATGTATACTTACCTGTTACACGGTTGCAGTTGAAAAGAAACAGAATGTATACTTACCTATTGCACAGTTGCAGATGAATAGAAAGTCAGTCAGATTGAGTTCCAGATGCAGACAACGGCAAACACTTGGAGATCGATAGCCTCTTGGGATCATGAAGTCCTGTGAACAAGACAGACAAAGAAGAAAATCAAAATACGAAAAGAAACTGAATGTTTACTTACCTGTTAAACAGTTGCAGATGAATACACAGTCAGTAAGAAAGAATTCAAGATGCAGACAACCACATACAGCTGGAGATCGATAGCCTCTGGGGATCATGAAGTCCTGTAAACAAGACAAAAAGAAAGTCAATACATGAAAAGAAACTGAATATATACTTACCTGTTACACAGTTGCAGATGAAAAGAAACAGAATGTATACTTACCTGTTACACAGATGCAGATGAATGCACAGTCAGTAAGAAAGAATTCCAGATGCAGACAACCACATACAGCTAGACATGGATAGTCTCTTTGGATCATAAAGTCTTGTGAACAAGTAAGACAAAGAAGAAAATCAAAATATAAAAACAAACTGAATGTATACTTACGTGTAACACAGTTGCAGATGAATACACAGCCAATAAGACGTAAAATCCAGATGCAGACAACGGCAAACAGCTGGAAATGAATAGTCTCTTGGGATCATGAGGTCCTGTAAACAAGTAAGAAAAAGAAGAAAGTCAAAACATGAAAAGAAACTGAATGTCTACTTACCTGTTACACAGTTGCAGATGAATACAAAGCCAGTAAGAAAGAATTCCAGATGCAGACAAACACATCCAGCTGGACATGGATAGTCTCTGGGATCATGAGGTCCTGTAAAAAAGACAAAGAAGAAAGTCAATAAATAAAAAGAAACTGAATGTCTACTTACCTGTTACACAGTTGCAGATGAATACAAACCCAATAAGACGTAAAATCCAGATGCAGACAACGGCAAACAGCTGAAAATGAATAGTCTCTTGGGATCATAAAGTCCTGTCAAGAAGTAAGACAAATAAGAAAGTCAATACATGTAAAGAAACAGAATGTATACTTACCTGTTACACAGTTGCAGATGAATAGAAAGTCAGTCAGATTGAGCTCCAGATGCAGACAACAGCAAACACTTGGAGATCTATAGCCTCTTGGGATCATGAAGTCCTGTCAACAAGTAAGACAAAGAAGAAAATGAAAACATGAAATCAAACTGAATGTATACTTACCTGTTACACAGTTGCAGATGAATACAAAGCCAATAAGATAAAAAATCCAGATGCAGACAACAGCAAACAGCTGGAGATGAATAGTCTCTTGGGATCATGAGGTCCTGTAAACAAGATAAAAAGAAAGTCAATATGTGAAAAAAAAACGGAATGTATACTTACCTGTTACACAGTTGCAGATGAAAAAAAGCCAGTAAGCCAGAGTTCCAGATTCAGACAACCATATACAGTTGATGTAAAGTCTGTTGGGATCACGAGGTCCTGTGAACAAGTAAGACAAAGAAGAAAGTCAATACATGAAAAGAAACGGAATGTATACTTACCTGTAACACAGTTGCAGATTAATACAAAGCCAATAAGATAAAAAAATCCAGATGCAGACAACAGAAAACAGCTGGAGATGAATAGTCTCTTGGGATCATGAGGTCCTGTAAACAAGATAAAAAGAAAGTCAATACATGAAAAGAAACGGAATGTATACCTACCTGTTACACAGTTGCAGATGAAAAAAAGCCAGTAAGCCAGAGTTCCAGATTCAGACAACCATATACAGTTGATGTAAAGTCCCTTGGGATCACGAGGTCCTGTGAACAAGTAAGACAAAGAAGAAAGTTAATACATGAAAAGAAACTGAATGCTTACTTACCGATTACACAGTTGCAGATGAATAGAAAGATAGTCAGATTGAGATCCAGATGCAGACAATGGCAAACACTTGGAGATGAATAGTCTCTTGGGATCATGAGGTCCTGTAAATAAGACAAAAAAAAAAGTCAATACATGAATAGAAACGGAATGTATACTTACCTGTTACACAGTTGCAGATGAATACACAGCCAGTAAGAAAGAGTTCCAGATGCAGACAACCACATACAGCTGGACAAGGACAGTCTCTTTGGATCATGAAGTCCTGTGAACAAGTAAGACAAAAAAGAAAGTCAATACATGAAAAGAAACTGAATGTATACTTACCTGTTACACAGTTGCAGATGAATGCACAGTCAGTAAGAAAGAATTCCAGATGCAGACAACCACATACAACTGGACATCAATAGCCTCTTGGGATCATGAAGTCCTGCAAACAATACAAAAAGAAAGTCAATACATGAAAAGAAACTGAATGTATACTTACCTGTTACACAGTTGCAGATGAATAGAAAGTAGATTGAATTCCAGATGCAGACAACGGCAAGTACTTGGAGATCGATAGCCTCTTGGGATCATGAAGTCCTGTGAACAAGTAAGACAAAGAAGAAAATCAAAATATAAAAAAAAACTGAATGTATACTTACCTGTTACACAGTTGCAGATGAATACACAGTCAGTAAGAAAGAATTCCAGATGCAGACAACCACATACAGCTAGACATGGATAGTCTCTTTGGATCATGAAGTCTTGTGAACAAGTAAGACAAAGAAGAAAATCAAAATATAAAAAGAAACTGAAGGTATACTTACCTGTTACACAGTTGCAGATGAATACACACCCAATAAGACGTAAAAGTCAGATGCAGACAACGGCAAACAGCTGGAAATGAATAGTCTCTTGGGATCATGAGGTCATGTAAACAAGTAAGACAAAGAAGAAAGTCAAAACATGAAAAGAAACTGAATGTATACTTACCTGTTACACAGTTGCAGATGAATACACAGCCAATAAGACGAAAAATTCAGATGCAGTTGAAAAGTCTCTTGGGATCACGAGGTCCTGTGAACAAGTAAGACAAAGAAGAAAATCAAAATATGAAAAGAAACTGAATGCATAATTACCTGTTACACAGTTGCAGATCAATAGAAAGTCAGTCATATTGAGTTCCAGATGCAGACAACGGCAAACACTTGGAGATCGAAAGCCTCTTGGGATCATGAAGTCCTGTGAACAAGTAAGACAAAGAAGAAAGTCAAAATATGAAAAGAAACTGAATGTATACTTACCTGGAACACAGTTGCAGATTAATACAAAACCAATAAGATAAAAAATCTAGATGCAGACAATGGCACACAGCTGGAGATGAATACTCTCTTGGGGTCATGAGGTTCTGTAAACAAGATAAAAAAAAGTCAATACATAAAAAGAAACTGAATGTATACTTACCTATTACACAGCTGCAGATGAATACACAGCCAATAAGACGAAAAATCCAGATGTAGATGAATGGTCTCTTGGGATAATGAGGTCCTGTAAACAAGACAAAGAAGAAAGTCAATACATGAAAAGAAACTGAATGTACACTTACCCGTTACACAGTTGCAGATGAAAACACAGCCAGTAAGAAAGAATTCCAGATGCAGACAACCACATACAGCTGGACATGGATAGTCTCTTGGGATCATGAAGTCCTGTGAACAAGTAAGATAAAGAAGAAAGTCAATACATGAAAAGAAACTTAATGTATACTTACCTGTCACACCGTTGCAGATGAAAAAAAGCCAGTAAGCCAGAGTTCCAGATTTAGACAACCAAATATAGTTGATGTATAGTCTCTTGGGATCACGAGGTCCTGTGAACAAGTAAGAAAAATAAGAAAGTCAATACATGAAATGAAACTGAATGCTTACATACCGATTACACAGTTGCAGATAAATAGAAAGTCAGTTAGATTGAGTTCCAGATGCAGACGACGGCAAACACTTGGAGATTGATAGCCTCTTGGGAAGGTGAAGTCCTGTGAACAAGTAAGACAAATAAGAAAGTCAATACATGAAAAGAAACTGAATGTATACTTACCTGTTACACAGTTGCAGTTGAAAAGAAACGGAATGTATACTTACCTATTGCACAGTTGCAGATGAATACACAGCTAATAAGACGGAAAATCCAGATGCAGACAACGGCAAACCCTTGGAGATCGATAGCCTCTTGGGATCATCAAGTCCTGTGAACAAGTAAAACAAAGAAAAAAGTCAATACATGAAAAGAAAATGAATGTATACTTACCTGTTACAAAGTTGCAGATGAATATAAAGCCAGTAAGAAAGAATTCCTGATGCAGACAACCACATCCAGCTGGACATGGATAGTCTTTTGGGATCACGAGGTCCTGTGAAGAAGTAAGACAAAGAAGAAAATCAAAATATAAAAAGAAACTGAATGTATTCTTACGTGTTTCACAGTTACAGATGAATACACACCCAATAAGACGTAAAATCCAGATGCAGACAACGGCAAACAGCTGGAAATGAATAGTCTCTTGGGATCATGAGGTCCTGTAAACAAGTAAGACAAAGAAGAAAGTCAATACATGAAAAGAAACTGAATGTATACTTACCTGTTACACAGTTGCAGATGAATAGAAAGTCAGTCAGATTGAGTTCCAGATGAAGACAACAGTAAACACTTGGAGATCGATAGCCTCTTGGGATCATGAAGTCCTGTGAACAAGACAAAGAAGAAAATCAAAATATGAAAAGAAACTGAATGTATACTTACCTGTTACACTGTTGCAGATTAATACACATCCAATAAGACAAAAAATCCAGATGCAGATGAATAGTCTCTTGTTATCATGAGGTCCTGTAAACAAGACAAAGAAGAAAGTCAATTCAAGAAAAGAAACTGAATGTACACTTACCTGTTACACAGTTGCAGATGAATACACAGCCAGTAAGAAAGAATTCCAGATGCAGACAACCACTTACAGCTGGACATGGACAGTCTCTTGGGATCATGAAGTCCTGTGAACAAGTAAGACAAAGAAGAAAGTCAATACATGAAAAGAAACTGAATGCTTACTTTCCGATTACACAGTTGCAGATTAATAGAAAGTCAGTCAGATTGAGATCCAGATGCGGACAACCACATACAGCTGGACATGGATAGTCTCTTGGGATCATGAAGTCCTGTGAACAAGTAAGACACAGAAGAAAATCAAAATATGAAAAGAAACTGAATATATACTTACGTGTTACACAGTTACAGATGAATACACACCCAATAAGACGTAAAATCCAGATGCAGACAACGGCAATCAGCTGGAAATGAATAGTCTCTTGGGATCACAAGGTTCTGTGAACAAGTAAGACACAGAAGAAAGTAAATACATGAAAAGAAACTGAATGTATACTTACCTGTTACACAGTTGCAGATGAAAAAAAAAGCCAGTAAGCCAGAGTTCCGAATTCAAAAAACCATACACAGTTGATGTATAGTCTCTTGGGAGTATGAAGTCCTGTAAACAAGTAAGACAAAGAAGAAAGTCAATACATGAAAATTAACTGAATGTATACTTACCTGTTACACAGTTGCAGATGAACACAGCCAGTAAGAATGAATTCCAGATGCAGACAACCACATACAGCTGGACATGGACAGTCTCTTGGGATCATGAAGTCTTGTGAACAAGTAAGATAAAGAAGAAAGTCAATACATGAAAAGAAACTGAATGCTTATTTACCGATTACACAGTTGCAGATGAATAAAAAAAGTCAGTCAGATTGAGTTCCAGATGCAGACAACCATATACAGGTAATGTATAGTCTATTAGGATCAAGAGGTCCTGTGAACAAGTAAGACAAAGAAGAAAGTCAGTACATGAAAAGAAGCTGAATGTATACTTACCGATTACACAGTTGCAGATGAATAAAAAAAGTTAGTCAGATTGAGTTCCAGATGTAGACAACCACATACAGCTGGACATGGACAGTCTCTTGGGATCATGAAGGCCTGTGAACAAGTAAGACAAAAAACAAAGTTAATACATGAAAAGAAACTGAATGCTTACTTACCAATTTCACAGTTGCAGATGAATAGAAAGTCAGTAAGATTGAGTTCCAGATGCAGACAACGGCAAACACTTGGAGATCGATAGCCTCTTGGGATCAAGAAGTCCTGTTAAAAAGTAAGACAAAGAAGAAAATCAAAACATGAAAAGAAACTGAATGTTTACTTACCTGTAACACAGTTGCAGATGAATACACAGCCAATAAGATGAAAAATCCAGATGCAGATGAATAGTCTCTTGGGATAATGAGGTCCTGTAAACAAGACAAAGAAGAAAGTCAATACATGAAAAGAAACTGAATGTATACTTACCTGTTACACAGTTGCAGATGAATACACAGCCATTAAGAAAGAATTCCAGATGCAGACAACCACATACAGCTGGACATGGACAGTCTCTTGGGATCATGAAATCCTGTGAACAAGTAAGACAAAGAAGAAAGTCAATACATGAAAAGAAACTGAATGTATACTTACCTGTAACACAGTTGCAGATGAATACACAGCCAATAAGACGAAAAATCCAGATGCAGATGAATAGTCTCTTGGGATAATGAGGTCTTGTGAACAAGATAAAGAAGAAAGTCAATACATGAAAAGAAACTGAATGTATACTTACCTGTTACACAGTTGCAGATGAATAGAAAGTCAGTCACACTGAGTTCCAGATGCAGACAACAGCAAACACCTGGAGATCGATAGCCTCTTGGGATCATGAAGTCCTGTCAACAAGTAAGACAAAGAAGAAAATCAAAATATGAAAAGAAACTGAATGTATACTTACCTGTTACACAGTTGCAGATGATTACACAGTCAATAAGATGAAAAATCCAGATGCAGACAACGGCAAACAGCTGGAGATGAATAGTATCTTGGGATCATGAAGTTCTCTGAACAAGTAAGACAAAGAAGAAAGTTAATATATGAAAAGAAACAGAATGTATACTTACCTGTTACACAGTTGCAGATGGAAAAAGCCAGTAAGCCAGAGTTCCAAATTCGAACAACCATATACAGTTAATGTATAGTCTCTTGGGATCATGAAGTCCTGTAAACAAGTAAGACAAAGAAAAAAATCAAAATATGAAAAGAAACTGAATGTATACTTACTTGTAACACAGTTGCAGATGAATACACAGCCATTAAGAAATAATTCCAGATGCAGACAACCACATACAGCTGGAAATATACAGACTCTTGGGATAATGAGGTCCTGTAAACAAGTTTAAGAAGAAAGTCAATATATGAAAAGAAACTGAATGCTTACTTACCTACTACACAGTTGCAGAAGAACAAAGTCAGTCAGATTGAGATCCAGATGCAGACAACGGCAAACACTTGGAGATCGATAACCTCTTGGGATCATGAAGTCCTGTGAACAAGTAAGACAAAGAAGAAAGTCAAAATCTGAAAAGAAACTGAATGTATACTTACCTGTAACACAGTTGCAGATGAATACACAGCCAATAAGACGAAAAATCCAGATGCAGATGAATAGTCTCTTGGGATAATGAGGTCTTGTAAACAAGTAAGACAAAGAAGAAAGTCAATACATGAAAATTAACTGAATGTATACTTACCTGTTACACAGTTGCAGATGAATACACAGCCAGTAAGAAAGAATTCCAGATGCAGACAACCACATACAGCTGTACATGGACAGTCTTCTGGGATCATGAAGTCCTGTGAACAAATAAGACAAAGATGAAAGTCAATACATGAAAAGAAACTGAATGGTTACTTACCGATTACACAGTTGCAGAAGAATAAAAAAAGTCAGTCAGATTGAGTTCCAGATGCAGACAACCATATACAGTTGATGTATAGTCTATTAGGATCAAGAGGTCCTGTGAACAAGTAAGACAAAGAAGAAAGTCAGTACATGAAAAGAAACTGAATGCTTACTTACTGATTTCACAGCTGCAGATGAATAAAAAAAGTCAGTCAGATTGAGGTCCAGATGCAGACAACGACAAACACTTGGAGATTGATAGCCTCTTGGGATCATGAAGTCCTATCAACAAGTAAGACAAAGAAGAAAATCATAAAATGAAAAGAAACTGAATGTATACTTACCTGTTACACAGTTGCAGATGAATACACAGCCAATAAGATGAAAAATCCAGATGCAGACAACATCAAACACCAGGAGATTAATAGTCTCTTGGGATCATGAGGTCCTGTAAACAAGACAAAAAGAAAGTCAATACATGAAAAGAAACTGAATGTACACTTACCTGTTACACAGTTGCAGATTAATACACAGTCAGTAAGAAAGAATTCAAGATGCAGACAACCACATACAGCTGCATATGGACAGTCTCTTGGGATCATGAAGTCCTGTGAACAAGTAAGACTAAGAAGAAAGTCAATACATGAAAAGAAACTGAATGCTTACTTACCGATTACACAGTTGCAGATAAATAGAATGTCAGTCAGATTGAGATCCAGATGCAGACAACGGCAAACACTTGGAGATCTATAGCCTCTTGGGATCATGAAGTCCTGTCAACAAGTAAGACAAAGAAGAAAGTCAATACATGAAAAGAAACTGAATGTATACTTACCTGTTGCAAAGTTGCAGATAAATACAAAGCCAGTAAGAAAGAGTTCCAGATGCAGACAACCACATACAGCTGGACAAGGACAGTCTCTTGGGATCATGTAGTCCTGTGAACAAGTAAGACAAAGAAGAAAGTCAATATATGGAAAGAAACTGAATGTATACTTACCTGTTACACAGTTGCAGATGAAAAGAAACGGAATGTATACTTATCTGTTGCACAGTTGCAGATGAATAGAAAGTCAGTCAGATTGAGTTCCAGATGCAGACAACGGCAAACACTTGGAGATCTATAGCCTCTTGGGATCATGAAGTCCTGTCAAGAAGTAAGACATAGAAGAAAATCAAAACATGAAAACAAACTGAATGTATACTTACCTTTTACACAGTTGCAGATGAATACACAAGTCAAGTCAAGTCAAGTCAAGTGGGTTTATTGTCATTTCAACTACATACAGAGTACACAGTGAAACGAAACAACGTTCCTCCCGGACCATGGTGCAACATAGACAGTGCATACAAGACACAAGTGCAACACAAACAAACAAGTGCGGACAGACAACACAGTACAGACAGAGGATAATAAATAATGACTGTAGTGTGCAAGTTGTGCAATGTGCGATAAATAGAGTCCAGTGAGGTAGTAAAGTCAGTCAGTAAGAAAGAATTCCAGTTGCAGACAACCACATACAGCTGGACATAGACAGTCTCTTGGGATAATGAAGTCCTGTGAATAAGTAAGACAAATAAGAAAGTCAATACATGAAAAAAAAACTGAATGTATCTTTACCTGTTACACAGTTGTAGATGAAAAGAAACGGAATGTATACTTACCAGTTGCACAGTTGCAGATGAATAGAAAATCAGTCAGATTGAGTTCCAGATGCAGACAACCACATCCAACTGGACATGGATAGTCTCTTAGGTTCATGAGGTCCTGTAAACAAGACAAAGAAGAAAGTAAACACATGAAAAGAAACTGAATGTATACTTACCTGTTACAAAGTTGCAGATGAATACAAATCTAGTAAGAAAGAATTCCAGATGCAGACAACCACATCCAACTGGACATGGATAGTCTCTTAGAATCATGAGGTCCTGTAAACAAGACAAAGAAGAAAGTAAATACATGAAAAGAAACTGAATGTATACTTACGTATTACACAGTTGCAGATGAATAGAACGTCAGTCAGATTGAGATCCAGATGCAGACAACTGCAAACACTTGGAGATCGATAGCCTCTTGGGATCATGAAGTCCTGTGAACAAGTAAGACAAAGAAGAAAATCAAAATATGAAAAGAAACTGAATGTTTACTTACCTGTAAAACAGTTGCAGATGAATACACAGCCAATAAGACGAAAAATCCAGATGCATTTGAATAGTCTCTTGGGATCACAAGGTCCTGTGAACAAGTAAGACAAAGAAGAAAGTCAATACATGAAAAGAAACGGAATGTATACTTACCTATTGCACAGTTGCAGATGAATAGAACGTCAGTCAGATTGAGATCCACATGCAGACAACGGCAAACACTTGGAGATCGATAGCCTCTTGGGATCATGAAGTCCTGTGAACAAGTAAGACAAAGAAGAAAATCAAAATATGAAAAGAAATTGAATGTATACTTACCTATAACACAGTTGCAGATGAATACACAGCCAATAAAACGTAAAATCCAGATGCAGACAACAGCAAACAGCTGGAGATGAATAGTTTCTTGGGATCATGAGGTCCTGTAAACAAGACAAAAAAAAGTCAATACATAAATAGAAACGGAATGTATACTTACCTGTTACACAGTTGCAGATGAATACACAGCCAGTAAGAAAGAGTTCCAGATGCAGACAACCACATACCGATAGACAAGGACAGTCTCTTGGGATCATGAAGTCCTTTGAACAAGTAAGACAGAGAAGAAAGTCAATACATGAAAAGAAACTGAATGTATACTTACCTGTTACACAGTTGCAAATGAATAGAAAGTCAGTCAGATTGAGTTCCAGATGCAGACAACGGCAAACACTTGGAGATCGATAGCCTCTTGGGATCATGAAGTCCTGTCAAGAAGTAAGACAAAGAAGAAAATCAAAACATGAAAACAAACTGAATGTATACTTACCTGTTACACAGTTGCAGATGAATACCCAGTCAGTAAGAAAGAATTCCAGATGCAGACAATCACATACAGCTGGACATGGACAGTCTCTTGGGATCATGAAGTCCTGTGAATAAGTAAGACAAATAAGAAAGTCAATATAAGAAAAGAAACTGAATGTATACTTACCTGTTACACAGTTGCAGATGAAAAGAAACGGAATGTATACTTACCTGTTGCACAGTTGCAGATGAATAGAAAGTCAGTCAGATTGAGTTCCAGATGCAGACAACGACAAACGCTTGGAGATCTATAGCCTCTTGGGATCATGAAGTCCTGTCAAAAAGTTAGACAAAGAAGAAAATCAAAATATGAAAAGAAATTGAATGTATACTTACCTATAACACAGTTGCAGATGAATACACAGCCAATAAAATGTAAAATCCAGATGCAGACAACGGCAAAAAGCTGGAGATCTATAGCCTCTTGGGATCATGAGGTCCTGTAAACAAGACAAAAAGAAAGTCAATACATGAAAAGAAACTGAATGTATACTTGCCTATTACAAAGTTGCAGATGAATACAAAGCCAGTAAGAAAGAATTCCAGATGCAGACAACGACATCCAGCTGGACATGGATAGTCTCTTGGGATCATGAGGTCCTGTAAACAAGACAAAGAAGAAAGTCAATACATGAAAAGAAACTGAATGTATACTTACCTGTTACACAGTTGCAGATGAATAATTAGTAAGTTAGATTGAGTTCCAGATGCAGACAACGGCAAGCACTTGGAGATCGATAGCCTCTTGGGATCATGAAGTCCTGTCAAGAAGTAAGACAAAGAAGAAAATCAAAACATGAAAAGAAACTGAATGTATACTTACCTGTTACACAGTTGCAGATGAATACACAGCCAATAAGACAAACAATCCAGATGCAGATGAATAGTCTCTTGGGATCATGAGGTCCTGTAAACAAGACAACGAAGAAAGTCAATACATGAAAAGAAGCTGAATGTATACTTACCTGTTACAAAGTTGCAGATGAATACACAGCCATTAAGAAAGAATTCCAGATGCAGACAACCACATCCAGCTGGACATGGACAGTCTCTTGGGATCACGTGGTCCTGTGAACAAGTAAGACAAAGAAGAAAGTCAATACATGAAAAGAAATTGAATGTATACTTACCTGTTACACAGTTGCAGATGAATAGAAAGTCAGTAAGATTGAGATCCTGATGCAGACAACGACAAACACTTGGAGATCGATAGCCTCTTGGGATCACAAAGTCCTGTGAACAAGTAAGACAAAGAAGAAAATCAAAATATGAAAAGAAACTGAATGTATACTTACCTGTTACACAGTTGCAGATGACTACACAGCCAAGAAGACGAAAAATCCAGATGCAGACAAAGGCAAACAGCTGGAGATGAATAGTCTCTTGGGATCATGAAGTCCTGTGAACAAATAAGACAAAGAAGAATGTCAATACATGAAAAGAAGCTGAATATATACTTACCTGTTACACAGTTGCAGATGAAAAAAAAAGCTAGTAAGCCAGAGGTCCAGATGCAGATAACCATATACAGTTGATGTATAGTCTCTTGGGATCACGAGGTTCTGTGAACAAGTTAGACAAAGAAAGTCAATACATGAAAAGAAACTGAATGCTTAGTTACAGATTAATAGAATTAGTTGCAGATGAATAGAAAGTCAGTCAGATTGAGTTCCAGATGCAGACAACGGAGGACACATTTCGCTGTACAATGTACACTGTACAGTGACAAATACGTGCACCTTACCTTACCTTGGGATCATGAGGTCCTGTAAACAAGAAAAAAAGAAAGTCAATACATGAAAAGAAACTGAATGCTTACTTACCGATTACACAGTTGGAGATGAATACACAGCCATTAAGAAAGAATTCCAGATGCAGACAACCATATACAGCTGGACATGGACAGACTCTTGGGATCATGAAGTCCTGTGAACAAGTAAGACAAAATAGAAAGTCAATACATGAAAAGAAGCTGAATGTATACTTACCTGTTACACAGTTGCAGATGAAAAAAAGCCAGTAAGCCAGAGTTCCAGATTCAGTCAACCATATACAGTTGATGTATAGTCTCCTGGGATCATGAAGTCCTGTGAACAAGTAAGACAAAGAAGAAAATCCAAATATGAAAAGAAACTGAATGTATACTTACCTGTAACACAGTTGCAGATTAATACACAGCCAATAAGATGAAAAATCCAGATGCAGACAACGGCAAACAGCTGGAGATGAATAGTCTCTTGGGATCATGAGGTCCTGTAAACAAGTAAGACAAAGAAAAAAAGTCAATACATGAAAAGAAACTGAATGCTTACTTACCGATTACACAGTTGCAAATGAAAAAAATAAAGCCAGTAAGCCAGAATTCCAGATTCAGACAACCATATACAGCTGGACATCGATAGCCTCTTGGGATCACGAGGTCCTGTGAACAAGGAAGACAAAGAAGAAAGTCAATACATGAAAAGAAATTGAATGTATACTTACCTGTTACAAAGTTGCAGATGAATACAAATCCAGTAAGAAAGAATTCCAGATGCAGACAACTACATCCAGCTGGACATGGAAAGTCTCTTGGGATCATGA
Source organism: Salminus brasiliensis (assembly GCF_030463535.1). Taxonomy (NCBI): domain Eukaryota; kingdom Metazoa; phylum Chordata; class Actinopteri; order Characiformes; family Bryconidae; genus Salminus; species Salminus brasiliensis. The sequence goes on along the minus strand of NC_132883.1, from coordinate 24,591,732 downwards.
GGTCCTGTAAACAAGTCAAAGAAGAAAGTCAATACATGAAAAGAAACTAAATGTATACTTACCTGTTACAAAGTTGCAGATGAATACAAAGCCAGTAAGAAAGAATTCCAGATGCAGACAACCACATCCAGCTGGACATGGATAGCCTCTTGGGATCATGAAGTCCTGTGAACAAGTAAGACAAAGAAGAAAATCAAAAGATGAAAAAAAACTGAATGTATACTTACCTGTTACACAGTTGCAGATGAAAAGAAACGGTATGTATACTTACCAGTTGCACAGTTGCAGATGAATAGAAAGTCATTCAGATTGAGTTGCAGATGCAGACAACGGCAAACACTTGGAGATCTATAGCCTCTTGGGATCATGAAGTCCTGTGAACAAGTAAGACAAAGAAGAAAGTCAAAACATGAAAAGAAACTGAATGTTTACTTACCTGTAACACAGTTGCAGATGAATACACAGCCAATAAGACAAAAAATCCAGATGCAGTTGAATAGTCTCTTGGGATCACGAGGTCCTGTGAAGAAGTAAGACAAAGAAGAAAGTCAATACATGAAAAGAAACGGAATGTATACTTACCTATAACACAGTTGCAGATGAATACACAGCCAATAAAATGTAAAATCCAGATGCAGACAACGGCAAACAGCTGGAGATGAATAGTCTCTTGGGATCATGAGGTCCTGTAAACAAGACAAAAAAAAAAGTCAATACATGAATAGAAACGGAATGTATACCCACCTGTTACACAGTTGCAGATGAAAAGAAACGGAATGTATACTTACCTGTTACACAGTTGCAGATGAATAAACAGCCAGTAAGAAAGAGTTCCAGTTGCAGACAACCACATACAGCTGGACATGGACAGTCTCTTGGGATCATGAAGTCCTGTGAACAAGTAAGACAAAGAAGAAAGTCAATACATGAAAAGAAACTGAATGTATACTTACCTGTTACACAGTTGCAGATGAATACACAGTCAGTAAGAAAGAATTCCAGATGCAGACAACCACATACAGCTGGACATCGATAGCCTCTTGGGATCATGAAGTCCTGTGAACAAGACAAAAAGAAAGTCAATACATGAAAAGAAACTGAATGTATACTTACCTGTTACAAAGTTGCAGATGAATAGAAAGTCAGTCAGATTGAGTTCCAGATGCAGACAACGGCAAACACTTGGAGATCGATAGCCTCTTGGGGTCATGAAGTCCTGTGAACAAGTAAGAAAAAGAAGAAAGTCAAAACATGAAAAGAAACTGAATGTATACTTACCTGTTGCACAGTTGCAGATGAATAGAAAGTCAGAAACGGAAGTCAAGAAACGGAATGTATACTTACCTGTTGCACAGTTGCAGATGAATAGAAAGTCAGTCAGATTGAGTTCCAGATGCAGACAACGGCAAGCACTTGGAGATCGATAGCCTCTTGGGATCATGAAGTCCTGTCACGAAGTAAGACAAAGAAGAAAATCAAAACATAAAAAGATACTGAATGTATACTTACCTGTTACACAGTTACAGATGAATACACAGTCAGTAAGAAAGAATTCCAGATGCAGACAACCACATACAGCTGGAAACCGATAGCCTCTTGGGATCATGAAGTCCTGTAAACAAGACAAAAAGAAAGTCAATACATGAATCAGAATCAGATTCAGAATCAGAATCTCTTTATTTCATATGTTACACATACAAGGAATTTGTCTTGGTGAGAGCAACACGTATGACAAGTAAAAAAAAAAAAACAAAAACAGAATATTCTTAAACTAAAGGAAAATGACACTAAACAATAAATAGGGTAGGGGATAAATTAAAAAAGTAAAAAGTACTAAGGTAAAAAAGAGCTGAAAATATATTTACAGAAAAGAACATCTGTACAGGTGTGCAAATAGTCATAGTGCAAAATAGGCAGAGTGCAAAATAGCTGTTCAGTCCGGTTTGGTACAGTTCAGTTGTAAGTTTGAGGTTTACAGTGGGAGGTCTCCACTGTGATTGAGGAGCGCTACAGCTCTGGGGAAGAAGCTGTTAGCATGACGTGTTGTGCTGGTTTTGATGGACCGCAGTCTTCTACCCGAGGGGAGTGTCTGGAAGAGGAGGTGTCCAGGATGTGAGGGGTCAGATGTTATCTTGCCAGCCCGCTTCCTCATCCTGCTGGTGTAGATCTGCTGAAGTGATGGCAGGTTACATCCGATGATCCTCTCTGCTGTCCTGATGATGCGCTGGAGTTTGGTTCTTTCTTGTGAGGTGGAGGAACCAAACCAGATAGTTATGGAAGCTGTGATAATGGACTCGATGATCGCTGTGTAGAACTGGATCATCAGGGTCTGTGGCAGGTTGAATTTCTTGAGCTGTCTCAAGAAGAACATTCTTTGTTGAGCTTTCTTGATGATGGAGATGGTGTTTTTCTCCCATTTCAAGTCTCTGGAAATGGTGGTGACCAGGAACTTGAGTGACTCCACCATTGATGCTGCAGTGTTCTTGATGTGGAAGGGGGGAAGGGTGGGTGGATTGCGTCGGACGTCCACCACCAACTCTACAGTCTTTTCTGTGTTTAGCAGCAGGTGGTTGTTGCTGCACCAGGACAACGGCAAACAGCTGGAAATGAATAGTCTCTTGGGATCATGAGGTCCTGTAAACAAGTAAGACAAAGAAGAAAGTCAAAACATGAAAAGAAACTGAATGTATACTTACCTGTTACACAGTTGCAGATGAATACACAGTCAGTAAGAAAGAATTCCAGATGCAGACAACCACATACAGCTGGACATGGACAGTCTCTTGGGATCATGAAGTCCTGTGAATAAGTAAGACGAATAAGAAAGTCAATACATGAAAAGAAACTGAATGTATACTTACCTGTTACACAGTTGCAGATGAATAGAAAGTCAGTCAGATTGACTTCCAGATGCAGACAATGGCAAACACATTTGGAGATCGATAGCCTCTTGGGATCATGAAGTCCTGTCAACAAGTAAGACAAATAAGAAAGTCAATACATGAAAAGAAACTGAATGTATACTTACCTGTTACACAGTTGCAGATGAATAGAAAGTCAGTCAGATTGACTTCCAGATGCAGACAATGGCAAACACATTTGGAGATCGATAGCCTCTTGGGATCATGAAGTCCTGTCAACAAGTAAGACAAATAAGAAAGTCAATACATGAAAAGAAACTGAATGTATACTTACCTGTTACACAGTTGCAGATGAAAAGAAACTGAATGTATACTTACCTGTTACACAGTTGCAGATGAATAGAAAGTCAGTAAGAAAGAATTCCAGATGCAGACAACCACATACAGCTGGACATCGATAGCCTCTTGGGATCATGAAGTCCGGTAAACAAGACAAAAAGAAAGTCAATACATGAAAAGAAACTGAATGTATACTTACCTGTTACACAGTTGCAGATGAATACACAGTCAGTAAGAAAGAATTCCAGATGCAGACAACCACATACAGCTGGACATGGACAGTCTCTTGGGATCATGAAGTCCTGTGAACAAGTAAGAAAAAGAAGAAAGTCAAAACATGAAAAGAAACTGAATGTATACTTACCTGTTGCACAGTTGCAGATGAATAGAAAGTCAGAAACGGAAGTCAAGAAACGGAAACGGAAGTCAAGAAACGGAATGTATACTTACCTGTTGCACAGTTGCAGATGAATAGAAAGTCAGTCAGATTGAGTTCCAGATGCAGACAACGGCAAACACTTGGAGATCTATACCTCTTGGGATCATGAAGTCCTGTAAAAAAGACAAAAAAAGTCAATACATGAAGAGAAACGGAATGTATACTTACCTGTTACACAGTTGCAGATGAATACAAAGCCAGTAAGAAAGAATTCCAGATGCAGACAACCACATACAGCTGGACATCGATAGCCTCTTGGGATCATGAAGTCCTGTCAAGAAGTAAGACAAAGAAGAAAATCAAAACATGAAAAGAAACTGAATGTATACTTACCTGATACACAGTTGCAGATGAATACACAGTCAGTAAGAAAGAATTCCAGATGCAGACAACCAAATTCAGCTGGACATCGATAGCCTCTTGGGACCATGAAGTCCTGTAAACAAGACAAAAAAAGTCAATACATGAAGAGAAACGGAATGTATACTTACCTGTTACACAGTTGCAGATGAATACAAAGCCAGTAAGAAAGAATTCCAGATGCAGACAACCACATACAGCTGGACATCGATAGCCTCTTGGGATCATGAAGTCCTGTGAACAAGTAAGACAAAGAAGAAAGTCAAAACATGAAAAGAAACTGAATGTATACTTACCTGTTACACAGTTGCAGATGAAAAAAAAAGCTAGTAAGCCAGAGGTCCAGATGCAGATAACCATATACAGTTGATGTATAGTCTCTTGGGATCACGAGGTTCTGTGAACAAGTTAGACAAAGAAGAAAGTCAATACATGAAAAGAAACTGAATGCTTAGTTACAGATTAATAGAATTAGTTGCAGATGAATAGAAAGTCAGTCAGATTGAGTTCCAGATGCAGACAACGGAGGACACATTTCGCTGTACAATGTACACTGTACAGTGACAAATACGTGCACCTTACCTTACCTTGGGATCATGAGGTCCTGTAAACAAGAAAAAAAGAAAGTCAATACATGAAAAGAAACTGAATGCTTACTTACCGATTACACAGTTGGAGATGAATACACAGCCATTAAGAAAGAATTCCAGATGCAGACAACCATATACAGCTGGACATGGACAGACTCTTGGGATCATGAAGTCCTGTGAACAAGTAAGACAAAATAGAAAGTCAATACATGAAAAGAAGCTGAATGTATACTTACCTGTTACACAGTTGCAGATGAAAAAAAGCCAGTAAGCCAGAGTTCCAGATTCAGTCAACCATATACAGTTGATGTATAGTCTCCTGGGATCATGAAGTCCTGTGAACAAGTAAGACAAAGAAGAAAATCCAAATATGAAAAGAAACTGAATGTATACTTACCTGTAACACAGTTGCAGATTAATACACAGCCAATAAGATGAAAAATCCAGATGCAGACAACGGCAAACAGCTGGAGATGAATAGTCTCTTGGGATCATGAGGTCCTGTAAACAAGTAAGACAAAGAAGAAAGTCAATACATGAAAAGAAACTGAATGCTTACTTACCGATTACACAGTTGCAAATGAAAAAAATAAAGCCAGTAAGCCAGAATTCCAGATTCAGACAACCATATACAGCTGGACATCGATAGCCTCTTGGGATCATGAGGTCCTGTAAACAAGACAAAAAAAAAAGCCAATACATGAAAAGAAACTGAATGTATATTTACCTGTTACACAGTTGCAGTTGAAAAAAAGCCAGTAAGCCAGAGTTCCAAATTCTGACAACCATATACAGCTGGACATCGATAGCCTCTTGGGATCACGAGGTCCTGTGAACAAGGAAGACAAAGAAGAAAGTCAATACATGAAAAGAAATTGAATGTATACTTACCTGTTACAAAGTTGCAGATGAATACAAATCCAGTAAGAAAGAATTCCAGATGCAGACAACCACATCCAGCTGGACATGGAAAGTCTCTTGGGATCATGAGGTCCTGTAAACAAGTCAAAGAAGAAAGTCAATACATGAAAAGAAACTAAATGTATACTTACCTGTTACAAAGTTGCAGATGAATACAAAGCCAGTAAGAAAGAATTCCAGATGCAGACAACCACATACAGCTTGACATGGATAGCCTCTTGGGATCATGAAGTCCTGTGAACAAGTAAGACAAAGAAGAAAATCAAAAGATGAAAAAAAACTGAATGTATACTTACCTGTTACACAGTTGCAGATAAATACACAGTCAGTAAGAAAGAATTCCAGTTGCAGACAACCACATACAGCTGGACATAGACAGTCTCTTGGGATAATGAAGTCCTGTGAATAAGTAAGACAAATAAGAAAGTCAATACATGAAAAAAAACTGAATGTATACTTACCTGTTACACAGTTGCAGATGAAAAGAAACGGTATGTATACTTACCAGTTGCACAGTTGCAGATGAATAGAAAGTCATTCAGATTGAGTTGCAGACGCAGACAACGGCAAACACTTGGAGATCTATAGCCTCTTGGGATCATGAAGTCCTGTGAACAAGTAAGACAAAGAAGAAAGTCAAAACATGAAAAGAAACTGAATGTTTACTTACCTGTAACACAGTTGCAGATGAATACACAGCCAATAAGACGAAAAATCCAGATGCAGTTGAATAGTCTCTTGGGATCACGAGGTCCTGTGAAGAAGTAAGACAAAGAAGAAAGTCAATACATGAAAAGAAACGGAATGTATACTTACCTATAACACAGTTGCAGATGAATACACAGCCAATAAAATGTAAAATCCAGATGCAGACAACGGCAAACAGCTGGAGATGAATAGTCTCTTGGGATCATGAGGTCCTGTAAACAAGACAAAAAAAAAAGTCAATACATGAATAGAAACGGAATGTATACCCACCTGTTACACAGTTGCAGATGAAAAGAAACGGAATGTATACTTACCTGTTACACAGTTGCAGATGAATACACAGCCAGTAAGAAAGAGTTCCAGTTGCAGACAACCACATACAGCTGGACATGGACAGTCTCTTGGGATCATGAAGTCCTGTGAATAAGTAAGACGAATAAGAAAGTCAATACATGAAAAGAAACTGAATGTATACTTACCTGTTACACAGTTGCAGATGAATAGAAAGTCAGTCAGATTGACTTCCAGATGCAGACAATGGCAAACACTTGGAGATCGATAGCCTCTTGGGATCATGAAGTCCTGTCAACAAGTAAGACAAATAAGAAAGTCAATACATGAAAAGAAACTGAATGTATACTTACCTGTTACACAGTTGCAGATGAAAAGAAACTGAATGTATACTTACCTGTTACACAGTTGCAGATGAATAGAAAGTCAGTAAGAAAGAATTCCAGATGCAGACAACCACATACAGCTGGACATCGATAGCCTCTTGGGATCATGAAGTCCGGTAAACAAGACAAAAAGAAAGTCAATACATGAAAAGAAACTGAATGTATACTTACCTGTTACACAGTTGCAGATGAATACACAGTCAGTAAGAAAGAATTCCAGATGCAGACAACCACATACAGCTGGACATGGACAGTCTCTTGGGATCATGAAGTCCTGTGAACAAGTAAGAAAAAGAAGAAAGTCAAAACATGAAAAGAAACTGAATGTATACTTACCTGTTGCACAGTTGCAGATGAATAGAAAGTCAGAAACGGAAGTCAAGAAACGGAAACGGAAGTCAAGAAACGGAATGTATACTTACCTGTTGCACAGTTGCAGATGAATAGAAAGTCAGTCAGATTGAGTTCCAGATGCAGACAACGGCAAACACTTGGAGATCTATACCTCTTGGGATCATGAAGTCCTGTAAAAAAGACAAAAAAAGTCAATACATGAAGAGAAACGGAATGTATACTTACCTGTTACACAGTTGCAGATGAATACAAAGCCAGTAAGAAAGAATTCCAGATGCAGACAACCACATACAGCTGGACATCGATAGCCTCTTGGGATCATGAAGTCCTGTCAAGAAGTAAGACAAAGAAGAAAATCAAAACATGAAAAGAAACTGAATGTATACTTACCTGATACACAGTTGCAGATGAATACACAGTCAGTAAGAAAGAATTCCAGATGCAGACAACCAAATTCAGCTGGACATCGATAGCCTCTTGGGACCATGAAGTCCTGTAAACAAGACAAAAAAAGTCAATACATGAAGAGAAACGGAATGTATACTTACCTGTTACACAGTTGCAGATGAATACAAAGCCAGTAAGAAAGAATTCCAGATGCAGACAACCACATACAGCTGGACATCGATAGCCTCTTGGGATCATGAAGTCCTGTCAAGAAGTAAGACAAAGAAGAAAATCAAAACATGAAAAGAAACTGAATGTATACTTACCTCAAACACAGTTGCAGATGAATACACAGTCAGTAAGAAAGAATTCCAGATGCAGACAACCAAATTCAGCTGGACATCGATAGCCTCTTGGGATCATGAAGTCCTGTAAACAAGTAAGACAAAGAAGAAAATCAAAACATAAAAAGAAACTGAATGTTTACTTACCTTTAACACAGTTGCAGATGAATACACAGCCAATAAGACAAAAAATCCAGATGCAGATAAATAGTCTCTTGGGATCATGAGGTCCTGTAAACAAGACAAAGAAGAAAGTCAATGCATGAAAAGAAGCTGAATGTATACTTACCTGTAACAAAGTTCCAAATGAATACACAACCATTAAGAAAGAATTCCAGATGCAGACAACCACAAATAGCTGGACATGGACAGTCTCTTGGGATCATGAAGTCCTGTGAACAAGTGAGACAACGAAGAAAGTTAATACATGAAAAGAAACTGAATGTATACTTAACTGTTACAAAGTTGCAGATGAATACAAAGCCAGTAAGAAAGAATTCCAGATGCAGACAACCACATCCAGCTGGACATGAATAGTCTCTTGGGATCATGAGGTCCTGTACACAAGACAAAGAAGAAAGTCAATACATGAAAAGTAACTGAATTTATACTTACCTGTTACACTGTTGCAGATGAATACACAGTCAGTAAGAAAGAATTCCAGATGCAGACAACCACATACAGCTGGACATCGATAGCCTCTTGGGATCATGAGGTCCTGTAAACAAGACAAAGAAGAAAGTCAATACATGAAAAGAAACTGAATGTATACTTACCTGTTACACAGTTGCAGATGAAAAAAAAAAGCTAGTAAGCCAGAGTTTCAGATGCAGATAACCATATACAGTTGATGCATAGTCTCTTGGGATCACGAGGTTCTGTGAACAAGTAAGAAAGAAGAAAGTCAATACATGAAAAGAATCTGAATGCTTATTTACCGATTACACAGTTGCAGATGAATAGAAAGTCAGTCAGATTGAGATCCAGATGCAGACAACGGCAAACACTTGGAGATCGATAGCCTCTTGGGATCATGAAGTCCTGTGAACAAGTAAGACAAAGAAGAAAATCAAAATATGAAAAGAAACGGAATGTATACTTACCTGTAACACAGTTGCAGATGAATAGAAAGTTAGTCAGATTGAGTTCCAGATGCAGACAATGGCAAGAAGTTGGAGATGAATAGTCTCTTGGGATCATGAGGTCCTGTAAACAAGAAAAAAAAAGTCAATACATGAAAAGAAACTGAATGCTTACTTACCGATTACACAGTTGGAGATGAATACACAGCCATTAAGAAAGAATTCCAGATGCAGACAACCACATACAGCTGGACATGGACAGACTCTTGGGATCATGAAGTCCTGTGAACAAGTGAGACAAAGAAGAAAGTCAATACATGAAAAGAAGCTGAATGTATACTTACCTGTTACACAGTTGCAGATGAAAAAAAGCCAGTAAGCCAGAGTTCCAGATTCAATCAACCATATACAGTTGATGTATAGTCTCCTGGGATCATGAAGTCCTGTGAACAAGTAAGACAAAGAAAAAAGTAAATACATGAAAAGAAACTGAATGTATACTTACCTGTAACACAGTTGCAGATGAACACAGCCAATAAGACGAAAAATCCAGATGCAGACAATGGCAAACACTTGGAGATCGATAGCCTCATGGGATCATGAAGTCCTGTCAACAAGTAACAAAGAACAAAATCCAAATATGAAAAGAAACTGAATGTATACTTACCTGTATCACAGTTGCAGATTAATACACAGCCAATAAGATGAAAAATCCAGATGCAGACAACAGCAATCAGCTGGAGATGAATAGTCTCTTGGGATCATGAGGTCCTGTAAACAAGTATGACAAAGAAGAAAGTCAATACATGAAAAGAAACTGAATGCTTACTTACCGATTACACAGTTGCAGATGAAAAAAATAAAGCCAGTAAGCCAGAGTTCCAGATTCAGACAACCATATACAGTTGATTTATAGTCTCTTGGGATCACGAGGTACTGTGAACAAGTAAGACAAAGAAGAAAGTCAATACATGAAAAGAAGCTGAATGTATACTTACCTGTTACACAGTTGCAGATGAATACACAGCCATTAAGAAAGAATTCCAGATGCAGACAACCACATCCAGCTGGACACAGATAGTCTCTTGGGATCATGAGGTCCTGTAAAGAAGACAAAGAAGAAAGTCAATATATGAAAAGAAACTGAATGTATACTTACCTGTTACACAGTTGCAGATGAATACACAGCTAGCAAGAAAGAATTTCAGATGCAGACAACAACATACAGCTGGAGATCGATAGCCTGTTGGGATCATGAGGTCCTGTAAACAAGACAAAAAGAAAGTCAATACATGAAAAGAAATTGAATGTATACTTACCTGTTACGTAGTTGCAGTTGAAAAAAAGCCAGTAGGCCAGAGTTCCAGATTCAGACAACCATATACAGTTGATGTATAGTCTCTTGGGATGATGAGGTCCTGTGAACAAGTAAGACAAAGAAGAAAGTCAATACATGAAAAGAAATTGAATGTATACTTACCTGTAACACAGTTGCAGATGAAAAGAAACGGAATGTATACTTACCTGTTACAATGTTGCAGATGAATACACAGTCAGTAAGAAAGAGTTCCAGATGCAGACAACCACATACAGCTGGACAAGGACAGTCTCTTGGGATCATGAAGTCCTGTGAACAAGTAAGACAAAGAAGAAAATCAAAATATGAAAAGAAATTGAATGTATACTTACCTATAAGACAGTTGCAGATGAATACACAGCCAATAAAACGTAAAATCCAGATGCAGACAACAGCAAACAGCTGGAGATGAATACTCTCTTGGGATCATGAGGTCCTGTGAACAAGTAAGACAAAGAAGAAAGTCAATACATGAAAAGAAATTGAATGTATACTTACCTGTAACACAGTTGCAGATGAAAAGAAACTGAATGTATACTTACCTGTTACACAGTTGCAGATGAATAGAAAGTCAGTAAGAAAGAATTCCAGATGCAGACAACCACATCCAGCTGGACATGGATAGTCTCTTGGGATCATGAGGTCCTGTAATCAAGACAAAGAAGAAAGTCAATACATGAAAAGAAACTGAATGTACACTTACCTGTTGCACAGTTGCAGATGAATAGAAAGTCAGTCACATTGACTTCCAGATGCAGACAACGGCAAACACTTGGAGATCTATAGCCTCTTGGGGTCATGAAGTCCTGTGAACAAGTAAGAAAAAGAAGAAAGTCAAAACATGAAAAGAAACTGAATGTATACTTACCTGTTGCACAGTTGCAGATGAATAGAAAGTCAGTCACATTGACTTCCAGATGCAGACAACGGCAAACACTTGGAGATCTATAGCCTCTTGGGATCATGAAGTCCTGTCAGCAAGTAAGACAAAGAAGAAAGTCAATACATGAAAAGAAACTGAATGTATACTTACCTGTTACACAGTTGCAGATGAATACACAGCCATTAAGAAAGAATTCCAGATGCAGACAACCACAAATAGCTGGATATGGACAGTCTCTTGGGATCATGAAGTCCTGTGAACAAGTGAGACAACGAAGAAAGTCAATACATGAAAAGAAACTGAATGTATACTTACCTGTTACACAGTTGCAGATGAGTACACAGTCAGTAAGAAAGAATTCCAGATGCAGACAACCACATCCAACTGGACACGGATAGTCTCTTGGGATCATGAGGTCCTGTAAACAAGACAAAGAAGAAAGTCAATACATGAAAAGAAACTGAATGTATACTTACCTGTTACACAGTTGCAGATGAATAGGAAGTAAGTTAGATTGAGGTCCAGATGCAGACAACGGCAAGCACTTGGAGATCGATAGCCTCTTGGGATCATAAAGTCCTGTAAACAAGACAAAAAGAAAGTCAATACATGAAAAGAAGCTGAATGTATACTTACCTGTTACACAGTTGGAGATGAAAAAAAAGCCAGTAAGCCAGATTCACACAACCATATACAGTTGATGTATAGTCTCTTGGGATCATGAAGTCCTGTGAACAAGTCAGACAAAGAAGAAAGTCAATGCATGAAAAGAAACTGAATGTATACTTACCTGTTACACAGTTGCAGATGAAAAGAAACGGAATGTATACTTACCTGTTACACAGCTGCAGATGAATACACAGTCAGCAAGAAAGAATTCCAGATGCAGACAACCACATCCAGCTGGACAAGGACAGTCTCTTAGGATCATGAGGTCCTGTAAACAAGACAAAGAAGAAAGTCAATACATGAAAAGAAACTGAATGTATACTTACCTGTTACACAGTTGCAGATGAATACACAGCCAATAAAACGTAAAATCCAGATGCAGACAACGGCAAACAGCTGAAGATGAATAGTCTCTTGGGATCATGAGGTCCTGTAAACAAGACAAAAAAAGTCAATACATTAAGAGAAACGGAATGTATACTTACCTGTTACACAGTTGCAGATGAAAACAAAGCCAGTAAGAAAGAATTCCAGATGCAGACAACCACATACAGCTGGACATCGATAGCCTCTTGGGATCATGAAGTCCTGTAAACAAGACAAAAAGAAAGTCAATACATGAAAAGAAACTGAATGTATACTTACCTGTTACACAGTTGCAGATGAATACACAGTCAGTCAGATTGAGTTCCAGATGTAGACAACGGCAAACACTTGGAGATCGATAGCCTCTTGGGGTCATGAAGTCCTGTGAACAAGTAAGACAAAGTAGAAAGTCAATACATGAAAACAAACTGAATGTATACTTACCTGTTACACAGTTGCAGATGAATACACAGTCAGAAAGAAAGAATTCCAGTTGCAGACAACCACATACAGCTGGACATCGATAGCCTCTTGGGATCATGAGGTCCTGTAAACAAGACAAAGAAGAAAGTCAATACATGAAAAGAAACTGAATGTATACTTACCTGTTACACAGTTGCAGATGAAAAAAAAAAGCTAGTAAGCCAGAGTTTCAGATGCAGATAACCATATACAGTTGATGCATAGTCTCTTGGGATCACGAGGTTCTGTGAACAAGTAAGAAAGAAGAAAGTCAATACATGAAAAGAATCTGAATGCTTATTTACCGATTACACAGTTGCAGATGAATAGAAAGTCAGTCAGATTGAGATCCAGATGCAGACAACGGCAAACACTTGGAGATCGATAGCCTCTTGGGATCATGAAGTCCTGTGAACAAGTAAGACAAAGAAGAAAATCAAAATATGAAAAGAAACGGAATGTATACTTACCTGTAACACAGTTGCAGATGAATAGAAAGTTAGTCAGATTGAGTTCCAGATGCAGACAATGGCAAGAAGTTGGAGATGAATAGTCTCTTGGGATCATGAGGTCCTGTAAACAAGAAAAAAAAAGTCAATACATGAAAAGAAACTGAATGCTTACTTACCGATTACACAGTTGGAGATGAATACACAGCCATTAAGAAAGAATTCCAGATGCAGACAACCACATACAGCTGGACATGGACAGACTCTTGGGATCATGAAGTCCTGTGAACAAGTGAGACAAAGAAGAAAGTCAATACATGAAAAGAAGCTGAATGTATACTTACCTGTTACACAGTTGCAGATGAAAAAAAGCCAGTAAGCCAGAGTTCCAGATTCAATCAACCATATACAGTTGATGTATAGTCTCCTGGGATCATGAAGTCCTGTGAACAAGTAAGACAAAGAAAAAAGTAAATACATGAAAAGAAACTGAATGTATACTTACCTGTAACACAGTTGCAGATGAACACAGCCAATAAGACGAAAAATCCAGATGCAGACAATGGCAAACACTTGGAGATCGATAGCCTCATGGGATCATGAAGTCCTGTCAACAAGTAACAAAGAACAAAATCCAAATATGAAAAGAAACTGAATGTATACTTACCTGTATCACAGTTGCAGATTAATACACAGCCAATAAGATGAAAAATCCAGATGCAGACAACAGCAATCAGCTGGAGATGAATAGTCTCTTGGGATCATGAGGTCCTGTAAACAAGTATGACAAAGAAGAAAGTCAATACATGAAAAGAAACTGAATGCTTACTTACCGATTACACAGTTGCAGATGAAAAAAATAAAGCCAGTAAGCCAGAGTTCCAGATTCAGACAACCATATACAGTTGATTTATAGTCTCTTGGGATCACGAGGTACTGTGAACAAGTAAGACAAAGAAGAAAGTCAATACATGAAAAGAAGCTGAATGTATACTTACCTGTTACACAGTTGCAGATGAATACACAGCCATTAAGAAAGAATTCCAGATGCAGACAACCACATCCAGCTGGACACAGATAGTCTCTTGGGATCATGAGGTCCTGTAAAGAAGACAAAGAAGAAAGTCAATATATGAAAAGAAACTGAATGTATACTTACCTGTTACACAGTTGCAGATGAATACACAGCTAGCAAGAAAGAATTTCAGATGCAGACAACAACATACAGCTGGAGATCGATAGCCTGTTGGGATCATGAGGTCCTGTAAACAAGACAAAAAGAAAGTCAATACATGAAAAGAAATTGAATGTATACTTACCTGTTACGTAGTTGCAGTTGAAAAAAAGCCAGTAGGCCAGAGTTCCAGATTCAGACAACCATATACAGTTGATGTATAGTCTCTTGGGATGATGAGGTCCTGTGAACAAGTAAGACAAAGAAGAAAGTCAATACATGAAAAGAAATTGAATGTATACTTACCTGTAACACAGTTGCAGATGAAAAGAAACGGAATGTATACTTACCTGTTACAATGTTGCAGATGAATACACAGTCAGTAAGAAAGAGTTCCAGATGCAGACAACCACATACAGCTGGACAAGGACAGTCTCTTGGGATCATGAAGTCCTGTGAACAAGTAAGACAAAGAAGAAAATCAAAATATGAAAAGAAATTGAATGTATACTTACCTATAAGACAGTTGCAGATGAATACACAGCCAATAAAACGTAAAATCCAGATGCAGACAACAGCAAACAGCTGGAGATGAATACTCTCTTGGGATCATGAGGTCCTGTGAACAAGTAAGACAAAGAAGAAAGTCAATACATGAAAAGAAATTGAATGTATACTTACCTGTAACACAGTTGCAGATGAAAAGAAACTGAATGTATACTTACCTGTTACACAGTTGCAGATGAATAGAAAGTCAGTAAGAAAGAATTCCAGATGCAGACAACCACATCCAGCTGGACATGGATAGTCTCTTGGGATCATGAGGTCCTGTAATCAAGACAAAGAAGAAAGTCAATACATGAAAAGAAACTGAATGTACACTTACCTGTTGCACAGTTGCAGATGAATAGAAAGTCAGTCACATTGACTTCCAGATGCAGACAACGGCAAACACTTGGAGATCTATAGCCTCTTGGGGTCATGAAGTCCTGTGAACAAGTAAGAAAAAGAAGAAAGTCAAAACATGAAAAGAAACTGAATGTATACTTACCTGTTGCACAGTTGCAGATGAATAGAAAGTCAGTCACATTGACTTCCAGATGCAGACAACGGCAAACACTTGGAGATCTATAGCCTCTTGGGATCATGAAGTCCTGTCAGCAAGTAAGACAAAGAAGAAAGTCAATACATGAAAAGAAACTGAATGTATACTTACCTGTTACACAGTTGCAGATGAATACACAGCCATTAAGAAAGAATTCCAGATGCAGACAACCACAAATAGCTGGATATGGACAGTCTCTTGGGATCATGAAGTCCTGTGAACAAGTGAGACAACGAAGAAAGTCAATACATGAAAAGAAACTGAATGTATACTTACCTGTTACACAGTTGCAGATGAGTACACAGTCAGTAAGAAAGAATTCCAGATGCAGACAACCACATCCAACTGGACACGGATAGTCTCTTGGGATCATGAGGTCCTGTAAACAAGACAAAGAAGAAAGTCAATACATGAAAAGAAACTGAATGTATACTTACCTGTTACACAGTTGCAGATGAATAGGAAGTAAGTTAGATTGAGGTCCAGATGCAGACAACGGCAAGCACTTGGAGATCGATAGCCTCTTGGGATCATAAAGTCCTGTAAACAAGACAAAAAGAAAGTCAATACATGAAAAGAAGCTGAATGTATACTTACCTGTTACACAGTTGGAGATGAAAAAAAAGCCAGTAAGCCAGATTCACACAACCATATACAGTTGATGTATAGTCTCTTGGGATCATGAAGTCCTGTGAACAAGTCAGACAAAGAAGAAAGTCAATGCATGAAAAGAAACTGAATGTATACTTACCTGTTACACAGTTGCAGATGAAAAGAAACGGAATGTATACTTACCTGTTACACAGCTGCAGATGAATACACAGTCAGCAAGAAAGAATTCCAGATGCAGACAACCACATCCAGCTGGACAAGGACAGTCTCTTAGGATCATGAGGTCCTGTAAACAAGACAAAGAAGAAAGTCAATACATGAAAAGAAACTGAATGTATACTTACCTGTTACACAGTTGCAGATGAATACACAGCCAATAAAACGTAAAATCCAGATGCAGACAACGGCAAACAGCTGAAGATGAATAGTCTCTTGGGATCATGAGGTCCTGTAAACAAGACAAAAAAAGTCAATACATTAAGAGAAACGGAATGTATACTTACCTGTTACACAGTTGCAGATGAAAACAAAGCCAGTAAGAAAGAATTCCAGATGCAGACAACCACATACAGCTGGACATCGATAGCCTCTTGGGATCATGAAGTCCTGTAAACAAGACAAAAAGAAAGTCAATACATGAAAAGAAACTGAATGTATACTTACCTGTTACACAGTTGCAGATGAATACACAGTCAGTCAGATTGAGTTCCAGATGTAGACAACGGCAAACACTTGGAGATCGATAGCCTCTTGGGGTCATGAAGTCCTGTGAACAAGTAAGACAAAGTAGAAAGTCAATACATGAAAACAAACTGAATGTATACTTACCTGTTACACAGTTGCAGATGAATACACAGTCAGAAAGAAAGAATTCCAGTTGCAGACAACCACATCCAGCTGGACATAGACAGTCTCTTGGGATCATGAAGTCCTGTGAACAAGTAAGACAAAGAAGAAAGTCAATACATGAAAAGAAACTGAGTGTATACTTACCTGTTACACAGTTGCAGATGAAAAGAAACGGAATGTATACTTACCTGTTACACAGTTGCAGATGAATACACAGTCAGTAAGAAAGAATTCCAGACGCAGACAACCACATACAGCTGGACATGGACAGACTCTTCGGATCATGAAGTCCTGTGAAAAAGTAAGACAAAGAAGAAAGTCAATACATGAAAAGAAAATGAATGTATACTTACCTGTTACACAGTTGCAGATGAATACACAGCCAATAACACGAAAAATCCAGGTGCAGTTGAATAGTCTCTTGGCATGATGAGGTCCTGTAAACAAGACAAAGAAGAAAGTCAATACATGAAAAGAAACTGAATGTATACGTACCTGTTACACAGTTGCAGATGAATAGAAAGTCAGTTAGATTGAGTTCCAGATGCAGACAACGGCAAACACTTGGAGATCGATAGCCTCTTGGGATCATGAAGTCCTGTCAACAAGTAAGACAAAGAAGAAAATCATAAAATGAAAAGAAACTGAATGTATACTTACCTGTTACACAGTTGCAGATGAATACACAGCCAATAAGATGAAAAATCCAGATGCAGACAACATCAAACACCAGGAGATTAATAGTCTCTTGGGATCATGAGGTCCTGTAAACAAGACAAAAAGAAAGTCAATACATGAAAAGAAACTGAATGTACACTTACCTGTTACACAGTTGCAGATTAATACACAGTCAGTAAGAAAGAATTCAAGATGCAGACAACCACATACAGCTGCATATGGACAGTCTCTTGGGATCATGAAGTCCTGTGAACAAGTAAGACTAAGAAGAAAGTCAATACATGAAAAGAAACTGAATGCTTACTTACCGATTACACAGTTGCAGATAAATAGAATGTCAGTCAGATTGAGATCCAGATGCAGACAACGGCAAACACTTGGAGATCTATAGCCTCTTGGGATCATGAAGTCCTGTCAACAAGTAAGACAAAGAAGAAAGTCAATACATGAAAAGAAACTGAATGTATACTTACCTGTTGCAAAGTTGCAGATAAATACAAAGCCAGTAAGAAAGAGTTCCAGATGCAGACAACCACATACAGCTGGACAAGGACAGTCTCTTGGGATCATGTAGTCCTGTGAACAAGTAAGACAAAGAAGAAAGTCAATATATGGAAAGAAACTGAATGTATACTTACCTGTTACACAGTTGCAGATGAAAAGAAATGGAATGTATACTTATCTGTTGCACAGTTGCAGATGAATAGAAAGTCAGTCAGATTGAGTTCCAGATGCAGACAACGGCAAACACTTGGAGATCTATAGCCTCTTGGGATCATGAAGTCCTGTCAAGAAGTAAGACATAGAAGAAAATCAAAACATGAAAACAAACTGAATGTATACTTACCTTTTACACAGTTGCAGATGAATACACAAGTCAAGTCAAGTCAAGTCAAGTGGGTTTATTGTCATTTCAACTACATACAGAGTACACAGTGAAACGAAACAACGTTCCTCCCGGACCATGGTGCAACATAGACAGTGCATACAAGACACAAGTGCAACACAAACAAACAAGTGCGGACAGACAACACAGTACAGACAGAGGATAATAAATAATGACTGTAGTGTGCAAGTTGTGCAATGTGCGATAAATAGAGTCCAGTGAGGTAGTAAAGTCAGTCAGTAAGAAAGAATTCCAGTTGCAGACAACCACATACAGCTGGACATAGACAGTCTCTTGGGATAATGAAGTCCTGTGAATAAGTAAGACAAATAAGAAAGTCAATACATGAAAAAAAAACTGAATGTATCTTTACCTGTTACACAGTTGTAGATGAAAAGAAACGGAATGTATACTTACCAGTTGCACAGTTGCAGATGAATAGAAAATCAGTCAGATTGAGTTCCAGATGCAGACAACCACATCCAACTGGACATGGATAGTCTCTTAGGTTCATGAGGTCCTGTAAACAAGACAAAGAAGAAAGTAAACACATGAAAAGAAACTGAATGTATACTTACCTGTTACAAAGTTGCAGATGAATACAAATCTAGTAAGAAAGAATTCCAGATGCAGACAACCACATCCAACTGGACATGGATAGTCTCTTAGAATCATGAGGTCCTGTAAACAAGACAAAGAAGAAAGTAAATACATGAAAAGAAACTGAATGTATACTTACGTATTACACAGTTGCAGATGAATAGAACGTCAGTCAGATTGAGATCCAGATGCAGACAACTGCAAACACTTGGAGATCGATAGCCTCTTGGGATCATGAAGTCCTGTGAACAAGTAAGACAAAGAAGAAAATCAAAATATGAAAAGAAACTGAATGTTTACTTACCTGTAAAACAGTTGCAGATGAATACACAGCCAATAAGACGAAAAATCCAGATGCATTTGAATAGTCTCTTGGGATCACAAGGTCCTGTGAACAAGTAAGACAAAGAAGAAAGTCAATACATGAAAAGAAACGGAATGTATACTTACCTATTGCACAGTTGCAGATGAATAGAACGTCAGTCAGATTGAGATCCACATGCAGACAACGGCAAACACTTGGAGATCGATAGCCTCTTGGGATCATGAAGTCCTGTGAACAAGTAAGACAAAGAAGAAAATCAAAATATGAAAAGAAATTGAATGTATACTTACCTATAACACAGTTGCAGATGAATACACAGCCAATAAAACGTAAAATCCAGATGCAGACAACAGCAAACAGCTGGAGATGAATAGTTTCTTGGGATCATGAGGTCCTGTAAACAAGACAAAAAAAAGTCAATACATAAATAGAAACGGAATGTATACTTACCTGTTACACAGTTGCAGATGAATACACAGCCAGTAAGAAAGAGTTCCAGATGCAGACAACCACATACCGATAGACAAGGACAGTCTCTTGGGATCATGAAGTCCTTTGAACAAGTAAGACAGAGAAGAAAGTCAATACATGAAAAGAAACTGAATGTATACTTACCTGTTACACAGTTGCAAATGAATAGAAAGTCAGTCAGATTGAGTTCCAGATGCAGACAACGGCAAACACTTGGAGATCGATAGCCTCTTGGGATCATGAAGTCCTGTCAAGAAGTAAGACAAAGAAGAAAATCAAAACATGAAAACAAACTGAATGTATACTTACCTGTTACACAGTTGCAGATGAATACCCAGTCAGTAAGAAAGAATTCCAGATGCAGACAATCACATACAGCTGGACATGGACAGTCTCTTGGGATCATGAAGTCCTGTGAATAAGTAAGACAAATAAGAAAGTCAATATAAGAAAAGAAACTGAATGTATACTTACCTGTTACACAGTTGCAGATGAAAAGAAACGGAATGTATACTTACCTGTTGCACAGTTGCAGATGAATAGAAAGTCAGTCAGATTGAGTTCCAGATGCAGACAACGACAAACGCTTGGAGATCTATAGCCTCTTGGGATCATGAAGTCCTGTCAAAAAGTTAGACAAAGAAGAAAATCAAAATATGAAAAGAAATTGAATGTATACTTACCTATAACACAGTTGCAGATGAATACACAGCCAATAAAATGTAAAATCCAGATGCAGACAACGGCAAAAAGCTGGAGATCTATAGCCTCTTGGGATCATGAGGTCCTGTAAACAAGACAAAAAGAAAGTCAATACATGAAAAGAAACTGAATGTATACTTGCCTATTACAAAGTTGCAGATGAATACAAAGCCAGTAAGAAAGAATTCCAGATGCAGACAACGACATCCAGCTGGACATGGATAGTCTCTTGGGATCATGAGGTCCTGTAAACAAGACAAAGAAGAAAGTCAATACATGAAAAGAAACTGAATGTATACTTACCTGTTACACAGTTGCAGATGAATAATTAGTAAGTTAGATTGAGTTCCAGATGCAGACAACGGCAAGCACTTGGAGATCGATAGCCTCTTGGGATCATGAAGTCCTGTCAAGAAGTAAGACAAAGAAGAAAATCAAAACATGAAAAGAAACTGAATGTATACTTACCTGTTACACAGTTGCAGATGAATACACAGCCAATAAGACAAACAATCCAGATGCAGATGAATAGTCTCTTGGGATCATGAGGTCCTGTAAACAAGACAACGAAGAAAGTCAATACATGAAAAGAAGCTGAATGTATACTTACCTGTTACAAAGTTGCAGATGAATACACAGCCATTAAGAAAGAATTCCAGATGCAGACAACCACATCCAGCTGGACATGGACAGTCTCTTGGGATCACGTGGTCCTGTGAACAAGTAAGACAAAGAAGAAAGTCAATACATGAAAAGAAATTGAATGTATACTTACCTGTTACACAGTTGCAGATGAATAGAAAGTCAGTAAGATTGAGATCCTGATGCAGACAACGACAAACACTTGGAGATCGATAGCCTCTTGGGATCACAAAGTCCTGTGAACAAGTAAGACAAAGAAGAAAATCAAAATATGAAAAGAAACTGAATGTATACTTACCTGTTACACAGTTGCAGATGACTACACAGCCAAGAAGACGAAAAATCCAGATGCAGACAAAGGCAAACAGCTGGAGATGAATAGTCTCTTGGGATCATGAAGTCCTGTGAACAAATAAGACAAAGAAGAATGTCAATACATGAAAAGAAGCTGAATATATACTTACCTGTTACACAGTTGCAGATGAAAAAAAAAGCTAGTAAGCCAGAGGTCCAGATGCAGATAACCATATACAGTTGATGTATAGTCTCTTGGGATCACGAGGTTCTGTGAACAAGTTAGACAAAGAAAGTCAATACATGAAAAGAAACTGAATGCTTAGTTACAGATTAATAGAATTAGTTGCAGATGAATAGAAAGTCAGTCAGATTGAGTTCCAGATGCAGACAACGGAGGACACATTTCGCTGTACAATGTACACTGTACAGTGACAAATACGTGCACCTTACCTTACCTTGGGATCATGAGGTCCTGTAAACAAGAAAAAAAGAAAGTCAATACATGAAAAGAAACTGAATGCTTACTTACCGATTACACAGTTGGAGATGAATACACAGCCATTAAGAAAGAATTCCAGATGCAGACAACCATATACAGCTGGACATGGACAGACTCTTGGGATCATGAAGTCCTGTGAACAAGTAAGACAAAATAGAAAGTCAATACATGAAAAGAAGCTGAATGTATACTTACCTGTTACACAGTTGCAGATGAAAAAAAGCCAGTAAGCCAGAGTTCCAGATTCAGTCAACCATATACAGTTGATGTATAGTCTCCTGGGATCATGAAGTCCTGTGAACAAGTAAGACAAAGAAGAAAATCCAAATATGAAAAGAAACTGAATGTATACTTACCTGTAACACAGTTGCAGATTAATACACAGCCAATAAGATGAAAAATCCAGATGCAGACAACGGCAAACAGCTGGAGATGAATAGTCTCTTGGGATCATGAGGTCCTGTAAACAAGTAAGACAAAGAAAAAAAGTCAATACATGAAAAGAAACTGAATGCTTACTTACCGATTACACAGTTGCAAATGAAAAAAATAAAGCCAGTAAGCCAGAATTCCAGATTCAGACAACCATATACAGCTGGACATCGATAGCCTCTTGGGATCACGAGGTCCTGTGAACAAGGAAGACAAAGAAGAAAGTCAATACATGAAAAGAAATTGAATGTATACTTACCTGTTACAAAGTTGCAGATGAATACAAATCCAGTAAGAAAGAATTCCAGATGCAGACAACCACATCCAGCTGGACATGGAAAGTCTCTTGGGATCATGAGGTCCTGTAAACAAGTCAAAGAAGAAAGTCAATACATGAAAAGAAACTAAATGTATACTTACCTGTTACAAAGTTGCAGATGAATACAAAGCCAGTAAGAAAGAATTCCAGATGCAGACAACCACATCCAGCTGGACATGGATAGCCTCTTGGGATCATGAAGTCCTGTGAACAAGTAAGACAAAGAAGAAAATCAAAAGATGAAAAAAAACTGAATGTATACTTACCTGTTACACAGTTGCAGATGAAAAGAAACGGTATGTATACTTACCAGTTGCACAGTTGCAGATGAATAGAAAGTCATTCAGATTGAGTTGCAGATGCAGACAACGGCAAACACTTGGAGATCTATAGCCTCTTGGGATCATGAAGTCCTGTGAACAAGTAAGACAAAGAAGAAAGTCAAAACATGAAAAGAAACTGAATGTTTACTTACCTGTAACACAGTTGCAGATGAATACACAGCCAATAAGACAAAAAATCCAGATGCAGTTGAATAGTCTCTTGGGATCACGAGGTCCTGTGAAGAAGTAAGACAAAGAAGAAAGTCAATACATGAAAAGAAACGGAATGTATACTTACCTATAACACAGTTGCAGATGAATACACAGCCAATAAAATGTAAAATCCAGATGCAGACAACGGCAAACAGCTGGAGATGAATAGTCTCTTGGGATCATGAGGTCCTGTAAACAAGACAAAAAAAAAAGTCAATACATGAATAGAAACGGAATGTATACCCACCTGTTACACAGTTGCAGATGAAAAGAAACGGAATGTATACTTACCTGTTACACAGTTGCAGATGAATAAACAGCCAGTAAGAAAGAGTTCCAGTTGCAGACAACCACATACAGCTGGACATGGACAGTCTCTTGGGATCATGAAGTCCTGTGAACAAGTAAGACAAAGAAGAAAGTCAATACATGAAAAGAAACTGAATGTATACTTACCTGTTACACAGTTGCAGATGAATACACAGTCAGTAAGAAAGAATTCCAGATGCAGACAA
Source organism: Salminus brasiliensis (assembly GCF_030463535.1). Lineage (NCBI taxonomy): Eukaryota > Metazoa > Chordata > Actinopteri > Characiformes > Bryconidae > Salminus > Salminus brasiliensis. The sequence goes on along the minus strand of NC_132883.1, from coordinate 24,567,842 downwards.
CCACATACAGCTGGACATCGATAGCCTCTTGGGATCATGAAGTCCTGTGAACAAGACAAAAAGAAAGTCAATACATGAAAAGAAACTGAATGTATACTTACCTGTTACAAAGTTGCAGATGAATAGAAAGTCAGTCAGATTGAGTTCCAGATGCAGACAACGGCAAACACTTGGAGATCGATAGCCTCTTGGGGTCATGAAGTCCTGTGAACAAGTAAGAAAAAGAAGAAAGTCAAAACATGAAAAGAAACTGAATGTATACTTACCTGTTGCACAGTTGCAGATGAATAGAAAGTCAGAAACGGAAGTCAAGAAACGGAATGTATACTTACCTGTTGCACAGTTGCAGATGAATAGAAAGTCAGTCAGATTGAGTTCCAGATGCAGACAACGGCAAGCACTTGGAGATCGATAGCCTCTTGGGATCATGAAGTCCTGTCACGAAGTAAGACAAAGAAGAAAATCAAAACATAAAAAGATACTGAATGTATACTTACCTGTTACACAGTTACAGATGAATACACAGTCAGTAAGAAAGAATTCCAGATGCAGACAACCACATACAGCTGGAAACCGATAGCCTCTTGGGATCATGAAGTCCTGTAAACAAGACAAAAAGAAAGTCAATACATGAATCAGAATCAGATTCAGAATCAGAATCTCTTTATTTCATATGTTACACATACAAGGAATTTGTCTTGGTGAGAGCAACACGTATGACAAGTAAAAAAAAAAAAACAAAAACAGAATATTCTTAAACTAAAGGAAAATGACACTAAACAATAAATAGGGTAGGGGATAAATTAAAAAAGTAAAAAGTACTAAGGTAAAAAAGAGCTGAAAATATATTTACAGAAAAGAACATCTGTACAGGTGTGCAAATAGTCATAGTGCAAAATAGGCAGAGTGCAAAATAGCTGTTCAGTCCGGTTTGGTACAGTTCAGTTGTAAGTTTGAGGTTTACAGTGGGAGGTCTCCACTGTGATTGAGGAGCGCTACAGCTCTGGGGAAGAAGCTGTTAGCATGACGTGTTGTGCTGGTTTTGATGGACCGCAGTCTTCTACCCGAGGGGAGTGTCTGGAAGAGGAGGTGTCCAGGATGTGAGGGGTCAGATGTTATCTTGCCAGCCCGCTTCCTCATCCTGCTGGTGTAGATCTGCTGAAGTGATGGCAGGTTACATCCGATGATCCTCTCTGCTGTCCTGATGATGCGCTGGAGTTTGGTTCTTTCTTGTGAGGTGGAGGAACCAAACCAGATAGTTATGGAAGCTGTGATAATGGACTCGATGATCGCTGTGTAGAACTGGATCATCAGGGTCTGTGGCAGGTTGAATTTCTTGAGCTGTCTCAAGAAGAACATTCTTTGTTGAGCTTTCTTGATGATGGAGATGGTGTTTTTCTCCCATTTCAAGTCTCTGGAAATGGTGGTGACCAGGAACTTGAGTGACTCCACCATTGATGCTGCAGTGTTCTTGATGTGGAAGGGGGGAAGGGTGGGTGGATTGCGTCGGACGTCCACCACCAACTCTACAGTCTTTTCTGTGTTTAGCAGCAGGTGGTTGTTGCTGCACCAGGACAACGGCAAACAGCTGGAAATGAATAGTCTCTTGGGATCATGAGGTCCTGTAAACAAGTAAGACAAAGAAGAAAGTCAAAACATGAAAAGAAACTGAATGTATACTTACCTGTTACACAGTTGCAGATGAATACACAGTCAGTAAGAAAGAATTCCAGATGCAGACAACCACATACAGCTGGACATGGACAGTCTCTTGGGATCATGAAGTCCTGTGAATAAGTAAGACGAATAAGAAAGTCAATACATGAAAAGAAACTGAATGTATACTTACCTGTTACACAGTTGCAGATGAATAGAAAGTCAGTCAGATTGACTTCCAGATGCAGACAATGGCAAACACATTTGGAGATCGATAGCCTCTTGGGATCATGAAGTCCTGTCAACAAGTAAGACAAATAAGAAAGTCAATACATGAAAAGAAACTGAATGTATACTTACCTGTTACACAGTTGCAGATGAATAGAAAGTCAGTCAGATTGACTTCCAGATGCAGACAATGGCAAACACATTTGGAGATCGATAGCCTCTTGGGATCATGAAGTCCTGTCAACAAGTAAGACAAATAAGAAAGTCAATACATGAAAAGAAACTGAATGTATACTTACCTGTTACACAGTTGCAGATGAAAAGAAACTGAATGTATACTTACCTGTTACACAGTTGCAGATGAATAGAAAGTCAGTAAGAAAGAATTCCAGATGCAGACAACCACATACAGCTGGACATCGATAGCCTCTTGGGATCATGAAGTCCGGTAAACAAGACAAAAAGAAAGTCAATACATGAAAAGAAACTGAATGTATACTTACCTGTTACACAGTTGCAGATGAATACACAGTCAGTAAGAAAGAATTCCAGATGCAGACAACCACATACAGCTGGACATGGACAGTCTCTTGGGATCATGAAGTCCTGTGAACAAGTAAGAAAAAGAAGAAAGTCAAAACATGAAAAGAAACTGAATGTATACTTACCTGTTGCACAGTTGCAGATGAATAGAAAGTCAGAAACGGAAGTCAAGAAACGGAAACGGAAGTCAAGAAACGGAATGTATACTTACCTGTTGCACAGTTGCAGATGAATAGAAAGTCAGTCAGATTGAGTTCCAGATGCAGACAACGGCAAACACTTGGAGATCTATACCTCTTGGGATCATGAAGTCCTGTAAAAAAGACAAAAAAAGTCAATACATGAAGAGAAACGGAATGTATACTTACCTGTTACACAGTTGCAGATGAATACAAAGCCAGTAAGAAAGAATTCCAGATGCAGACAACCACATACAGCTGGACATCGATAGCCTCTTGGGATCATGAAGTCCTGTCAAGAAGTAAGACAAAGAAGAAAATCAAAACATGAAAAGAAACTGAATGTATACTTACCTGATACACAGTTGCAGATGAATACACAGTCAGTAAGAAAGAATTCCAGATGCAGACAACCAAATTCAGCTGGACATCGATAGCCTCTTGGGACCATGAAGTCCTGTAAACAAGACAAAAAAAGTCAATACATGAAGAGAAACGGAATGTATACTTACCTGTTACACAGTTGCAGATGAATACAAAGCCAGTAAGAAAGAATTCCAGATGCAGACAACCACATACAGCTGGACATCGATAGCCTCTTGGGATCATGAAGTCCTGTGAACAAGTAAGACAAAGAAGAAAGTCAAAACATGAAAAGAAACTGAATGTATACTTACCTGTTACACAGTTGCAGATGAAAAAAAAAGCTAGTAAGCCAGAGGTCCAGATGCAGATAACCATATACAGTTGATGTATAGTCTCTTGGGATCACGAGGTTCTGTGAACAAGTTAGACAAAGAAGAAAGTCAATACATGAAAAGAAACTGAATGCTTAGTTACAGATTAATAGAATTAGTTGCAGATGAATAGAAAGTCAGTCAGATTGAGTTCCAGATGCAGACAACGGAGGACACATTTCGCTGTACAATGTACACTGTACAGTGACAAATACGTGCACCTTACCTTACCTTGGGATCATGAGGTCCTGTAAACAAGAAAAAAAGAAAGTCAATACATGAAAAGAAACTGAATGCTTACTTACCGATTACACAGTTGGAGATGAATACACAGCCATTAAGAAAGAATTCCAGATGCAGACAACCATATACAGCTGGACATGGACAGACTCTTGGGATCATGAAGTCCTGTGAACAAGTAAGACAAAATAGAAAGTCAATACATGAAAAGAAGCTGAATGTATACTTACCTGTTACACAGTTGCAGATGAAAAAAAGCCAGTAAGCCAGAGTTCCAGATTCAGTCAACCATATACAGTTGATGTATAGTCTCCTGGGATCATGAAGTCCTGTGAACAAGTAAGACAAAGAAGAAAATCCAAATATGAAAAGAAACTGAATGTATACTTACCTGTAACACAGTTGCAGATTAATACACAGCCAATAAGATGAAAAATCCAGATGCAGACAACGGCAAACAGCTGGAGATGAATAGTCTCTTGGGATCATGAGGTCCTGTAAACAAGTAAGACAAAGAAGAAAGTCAATACATGAAAAGAAACTGAATGCTTACTTACCGATTACACAGTTGCAAATGAAAAAAATAAAGCCAGTAAGCCAGAATTCCAGATTCAGACAACCATATACAGCTGGACATCGATAGCCTCTTGGGATCATGAGGTCCTGTAAACAAGACAAAAAAAAAAGCCAATACATGAAAAGAAACTGAATGTATATTTACCTGTTACACAGTTGCAGTTGAAAAAAAGCCAGTAAGCCAGAGTTCCAAATTCTGACAACCATATACAGCTGGACATCGATAGCCTCTTGGGATCACGAGGTCCTGTGAACAAGGAAGACAAAGAAGAAAGTCAATACATGAAAAGAAATTGAATGTATACTTACCTGTTACAAAGTTGCAGATGAATACAAATCCAGTAAGAAAGAATTCCAGATGCAGACAACCACATCCAGCTGGACATGGAAAGTCTCTTGGGATCATGAGGTCCTGTAAACAAGTCAAAGAAGAAAGTCAATACATGAAAAGAAACTAAATGTATACTTACCTGTTACAAAGTTGCAGATGAATACAAAGCCAGTAAGAAAGAATTCCAGATGCAGACAACCACATACAGCTTGACATGGATAGCCTCTTGGGATCATGAAGTCCTGTGAACAAGTAAGACAAAGAAGAAAATCAAAAGATGAAAAAAAACTGAATGTATACTTACCTGTTACACAGTTGCAGATAAATACACAGTCAGTAAGAAAGAATTCCAGTTGCAGACAACCACATACAGCTGGACATAGACAGTCTCTTGGGATAATGAAGTCCTGTGAATAAGTAAGACAAATAAGAAAGTCAATACATGAAAAAAAACTGAATGTATACTTACCTGTTACACAGTTGCAGATGAAAAGAAACGGTATGTATACTTACCAGTTGCACAGTTGCAGATGAATAGAAAGTCATTCAGATTGAGTTGCAGACGCAGACAACGGCAAACACTTGGAGATCTATAGCCTCTTGGGATCATGAAGTCCTGTGAACAAGTAAGACAAAGAAGAAAGTCAAAACATGAAAAGAAACTGAATGTTTACTTACCTGTAACACAGTTGCAGATGAATACACAGCCAATAAGACGAAAAATCCAGATGCAGTTGAATAGTCTCTTGGGATCACGAGGTCCTGTGAAGAAGTAAGACAAAGAAGAAAGTCAATACATGAAAAGAAACGGAATGTATACTTACCTATAACACAGTTGCAGATGAATACACAGCCAATAAAATGTAAAATCCAGATGCAGACAACGGCAAACAGCTGGAGATGAATAGTCTCTTGGGATCATGAGGTCCTGTAAACAAGACAAAAAAAAAAGTCAATACATGAATAGAAACGGAATGTATACCCACCTGTTACACAGTTGCAGATGAAAAGAAACGGAATGTATACTTACCTGTTACACAGTTGCAGATGAATACACAGCCAGTAAGAAAGAGTTCCAGTTGCAGACAACCACATACAGCTGGACATGGACAGTCTCTTGGGATCATGAAGTCCTGTGAATAAGTAAGACGAATAAGAAAGTCAATACATGAAAAGAAACTGAATGTATACTTACCTGTTACACAGTTGCAGATGAATAGAAAGTCAGTCAGATTGACTTCCAGATGCAGACAATGGCAAACACTTGGAGATCGATAGCCTCTTGGGATCATGAAGTCCTGTCAACAAGTAAGACAAATAAGAAAGTCAATACATGAAAAGAAACTGAATGTATACTTACCTGTTACACAGTTGCAGATGAAAAGAAACTGAATGTATACTTACCTGTTACACAGTTGCAGATGAATAGAAAGTCAGTAAGAAAGAATTCCAGATGCAGACAACCACATACAGCTGGACATCGATAGCCTCTTGGGATCATGAAGTCCGGTAAACAAGACAAAAAGAAAGTCAATACATGAAAAGAAACTGAATGTATACTTACCTGTTACACAGTTGCAGATGAATACACAGTCAGTAAGAAAGAATTCCAGATGCAGACAACCACATACAGCTGGACATGGACAGTCTCTTGGGATCATGAAGTCCTGTGAACAAGTAAGAAAAAGAAGAAAGTCAAAACATGAAAAGAAACTGAATGTATACTTACCTGTTGCACAGTTGCAGATGAATAGAAAGTCAGAAACGGAAGTCAAGAAACGGAAACGGAAGTCAAGAAACGGAATGTATACTTACCTGTTGCACAGTTGCAGATGAATAGAAAGTCAGTCAGATTGAGTTCCAGATGCAGACAACGGCAAACACTTGGAGATCTATACCTCTTGGGATCATGAAGTCCTGTAAAAAAGACAAAAAAAGTCAATACATGAAGAGAAACGGAATGTATACTTACCTGTTACACAGTTGCAGATGAATACAAAGCCAGTAAGAAAGAATTCCAGATGCAGACAACCACATACAGCTGGACATCGATAGCCTCTTGGGATCATGAAGTCCTGTCAAGAAGTAAGACAAAGAAGAAAATCAAAACATGAAAAGAAACTGAATGTATACTTACCTGATACACAGTTGCAGATGAATACACAGTCAGTAAGAAAGAATTCCAGATGCAGACAACCAAATTCAGCTGGACATCGATAGCCTCTTGGGACCATGAAGTCCTGTAAACAAGACAAAAAAAGTCAATACATGAAGAGAAACGGAATGTATACTTACCTGTTACACAGTTGCAGATGAATACAAAGCCAGTAAGAAAGAATTCCAGATGCAGACAACCACATACAGCTGGACATCGATAGCCTCTTGGGATCATGAAGTCCTGTCAAGAAGTAAGACAAAGAAGAAAATCAAAACATGAAAAGAAACTGAATGTATACTTACCTCAAACACAGTTGCAGATGAATACACAGTCAGTAAGAAAGAATTCCAGATGCAGACAACCAAATTCAGCTGGACATCGATAGCCTCTTGGGATCATGAAGTCCTGTAAACAAGTAAGACAAAGAAGAAAATCAAAACATAAAAAGAAACTGAATGTTTACTTACCTTTAACACAGTTGCAGATGAATACACAGCCAATAAGACAAAAAATCCAGATGCAGATAAATAGTCTCTTGGGATCATGAGGTCCTGTAAACAAGACAAAGAAGAAAGTCAATGCATGAAAAGAAGCTGAATGTATACTTACCTGTAACAAAGTTCCAAATGAATACACAACCATTAAGAAAGAATTCCAGATGCAGACAACCACAAATAGCTGGACATGGACAGTCTCTTGGGATCATGAAGTCCTGTGAACAAGTGAGACAACGAAGAAAGTTAATACATGAAAAGAAACTGAATGTATACTTAACTGTTACAAAGTTGCAGATGAATACAAAGCCAGTAAGAAAGAATTCCAGATGCAGACAACCACATCCAGCTGGACATGAATAGTCTCTTGGGATCATGAGGTCCTGTACACAAGACAAAGAAGAAAGTCAATACATGAAAAGTAACTGAATTTATACTTACCTGTTACACTGTTGCAGATGAATACACAGTCAGTAAGAAAGAATTCCAGATGCAGACAACCACATACAGCTGGACATCGATAGCCTCTTGGGATCATGAGGTCCTGTAAACAAGACAAAGAAGAAAGTCAATACATGAAAAGAAACTGAATGTATACTTACCTGTTACACAGTTGCAGATGAAAAAAAAAAGCTAGTAAGCCAGAGTTTCAGATGCAGATAACCATATACAGTTGATGCATAGTCTCTTGGGATCACGAGGTTCTGTGAACAAGTAAGAAAGAAGAAAGTCAATACATGAAAAGAATCTGAATGCTTATTTACCGATTACACAGTTGCAGATGAATAGAAAGTCAGTCAGATTGAGATCCAGATGCAGACAACGGCAAACACTTGGAGATCGATAGCCTCTTGGGATCATGAAGTCCTGTGAACAAGTAAGACAAAGAAGAAAATCAAAATATGAAAAGAAACGGAATGTATACTTACCTGTAACACAGTTGCAGATGAATAGAAAGTTAGTCAGATTGAGTTCCAGATGCAGACAATGGCAAGAAGTTGGAGATGAATAGTCTCTTGGGATCATGAGGTCCTGTAAACAAGAAAAAAAAAGTCAATACATGAAAAGAAACTGAATGCTTACTTACCGATTACACAGTTGGAGATGAATACACAGCCATTAAGAAAGAATTCCAGATGCAGACAACCACATACAGCTGGACATGGACAGACTCTTGGGATCATGAAGTCCTGTGAACAAGTGAGACAAAGAAGAAAGTCAATACATGAAAAGAAGCTGAATGTATACTTACCTGTTACACAGTTGCAGATGAAAAAAAGCCAGTAAGCCAGAGTTCCAGATTCAATCAACCATATACAGTTGATGTATAGTCTCCTGGGATCATGAAGTCCTGTGAACAAGTAAGACAAAGAAAAAAGTAAATACATGAAAAGAAACTGAATGTATACTTACCTGTAACACAGTTGCAGATGAACACAGCCAATAAGACGAAAAATCCAGATGCAGACAATGGCAAACACTTGGAGATCGATAGCCTCATGGGATCATGAAGTCCTGTCAACAAGTAACAAAGAACAAAATCCAAATATGAAAAGAAACTGAATGTATACTTACCTGTATCACAGTTGCAGATTAATACACAGCCAATAAGATGAAAAATCCAGATGCAGACAACAGCAATCAGCTGGAGATGAATAGTCTCTTGGGATCATGAGGTCCTGTAAACAAGTATGACAAAGAAGAAAGTCAATACATGAAAAGAAACTGAATGCTTACTTACCGATTACACAGTTGCAGATGAAAAAAATAAAGCCAGTAAGCCAGAGTTCCAGATTCAGACAACCATATACAGTTGATTTATAGTCTCTTGGGATCACGAGGTACTGTGAACAAGTAAGACAAAGAAGAAAGTCAATACATGAAAAGAAGCTGAATGTATACTTACCTGTTACACAGTTGCAGATGAATACACAGCCATTAAGAAAGAATTCCAGATGCAGACAACCACATCCAGCTGGACACAGATAGTCTCTTGGGATCATGAGGTCCTGTAAAGAAGACAAAGAAGAAAGTCAATATATGAAAAGAAACTGAATGTATACTTACCTGTTACACAGTTGCAGATGAATACACAGCTAGCAAGAAAGAATTTCAGATGCAGACAACAACATACAGCTGGAGATCGATAGCCTGTTGGGATCATGAGGTCCTGTAAACAAGACAAAAAGAAAGTCAATACATGAAAAGAAATTGAATGTATACTTACCTGTTACGTAGTTGCAGTTGAAAAAAAGCCAGTAGGCCAGAGTTCCAGATTCAGACAACCATATACAGTTGATGTATAGTCTCTTGGGATGATGAGGTCCTGTGAACAAGTAAGACAAAGAAGAAAGTCAATACATGAAAAGAAATTGAATGTATACTTACCTGTAACACAGTTGCAGATGAAAAGAAACGGAATGTATACTTACCTGTTACAATGTTGCAGATGAATACACAGTCAGTAAGAAAGAGTTCCAGATGCAGACAACCACATACAGCTGGACAAGGACAGTCTCTTGGGATCATGAAGTCCTGTGAACAAGTAAGACAAAGAAGAAAATCAAAATATGAAAAGAAATTGAATGTATACTTACCTATAAGACAGTTGCAGATGAATACACAGCCAATAAAACGTAAAATCCAGATGCAGACAACAGCAAACAGCTGGAGATGAATACTCTCTTGGGATCATGAGGTCCTGTGAACAAGTAAGACAAAGAAGAAAGTCAATACATGAAAAGAAATTGAATGTATACTTACCTGTAACACAGTTGCAGATGAAAAGAAACTGAATGTATACTTACCTGTTACACAGTTGCAGATGAATAGAAAGTCAGTAAGAAAGAATTCCAGATGCAGACAACCACATCCAGCTGGACATGGATAGTCTCTTGGGATCATGAGGTCCTGTAATCAAGACAAAGAAGAAAGTCAATACATGAAAAGAAACTGAATGTACACTTACCTGTTGCACAGTTGCAGATGAATAGAAAGTCAGTCACATTGACTTCCAGATGCAGACAACGGCAAACACTTGGAGATCTATAGCCTCTTGGGGTCATGAAGTCCTGTGAACAAGTAAGAAAAAGAAGAAAGTCAAAACATGAAAAGAAACTGAATGTATACTTACCTGTTGCACAGTTGCAGATGAATAGAAAGTCAGTCACATTGACTTCCAGATGCAGACAACGGCAAACACTTGGAGATCTATAGCCTCTTGGGATCATGAAGTCCTGTCAGCAAGTAAGACAAAGAAGAAAGTCAATACATGAAAAGAAACTGAATGTATACTTACCTGTTACACAGTTGCAGATGAATACACAGCCATTAAGAAAGAATTCCAGATGCAGACAACCACAAATAGCTGGATATGGACAGTCTCTTGGGATCATGAAGTCCTGTGAACAAGTGAGACAACGAAGAAAGTCAATACATGAAAAGAAACTGAATGTATACTTACCTGTTACACAGTTGCAGATGAGTACACAGTCAGTAAGAAAGAATTCCAGATGCAGACAACCACATCCAACTGGACACGGATAGTCTCTTGGGATCATGAGGTCCTGTAAACAAGACAAAGAAGAAAGTCAATACATGAAAAGAAACTGAATGTATACTTACCTGTTACACAGTTGCAGATGAATAGGAAGTAAGTTAGATTGAGGTCCAGATGCAGACAACGGCAAGCACTTGGAGATCGATAGCCTCTTGGGATCATAAAGTCCTGTAAACAAGACAAAAAGAAAGTCAATACATGAAAAGAAGCTGAATGTATACTTACCTGTTACACAGTTGGAGATGAAAAAAAAGCCAGTAAGCCAGATTCACACAACCATATACAGTTGATGTATAGTCTCTTGGGATCATGAAGTCCTGTGAACAAGTCAGACAAAGAAGAAAGTCAATGCATGAAAAGAAACTGAATGTATACTTACCTGTTACACAGTTGCAGATGAAAAGAAACGGAATGTATACTTACCTGTTACACAGCTGCAGATGAATACACAGTCAGCAAGAAAGAATTCCAGATGCAGACAACCACATCCAGCTGGACAAGGACAGTCTCTTAGGATCATGAGGTCCTGTAAACAAGACAAAGAAGAAAGTCAATACATGAAAAGAAACTGAATGTATACTTACCTGTTACACAGTTGCAGATGAATACACAGCCAATAAAACGTAAAATCCAGATGCAGACAACGGCAAACAGCTGAAGATGAATAGTCTCTTGGGATCATGAGGTCCTGTAAACAAGACAAAAAAAGTCAATACATTAAGAGAAACGGAATGTATACTTACCTGTTACACAGTTGCAGATGAAAACAAAGCCAGTAAGAAAGAATTCCAGATGCAGACAACCACATACAGCTGGACATCGATAGCCTCTTGGGATCATGAAGTCCTGTAAACAAGACAAAAAGAAAGTCAATACATGAAAAGAAACTGAATGTATACTTACCTGTTACACAGTTGCAGATGAATACACAGTCAGTCAGATTGAGTTCCAGATGTAGACAACGGCAAACACTTGGAGATCGATAGCCTCTTGGGGTCATGAAGTCCTGTGAACAAGTAAGACAAAGTAGAAAGTCAATACATGAAAACAAACTGAATGTATACTTACCTGTTACACAGTTGCAGATGAATACACAGTCAGAAAGAAAGAATTCCAGTTGCAGACAACCACATACAGCTGGACATCGATAGCCTCTTGGGATCATGAGGTCCTGTAAACAAGACAAAGAAGAAAGTCAATACATGAAAAGAAACTGAATGTATACTTACCTGTTACACAGTTGCAGATGAAAAAAAAAAGCTAGTAAGCCAGAGTTTCAGATGCAGATAACCATATACAGTTGATGCATAGTCTCTTGGGATCACGAGGTTCTGTGAACAAGTAAGAAAGAAGAAAGTCAATACATGAAAAGAATCTGAATGCTTATTTACCGATTACACAGTTGCAGATGAATAGAAAGTCAGTCAGATTGAGATCCAGATGCAGACAACGGCAAACACTTGGAGATCGATAGCCTCTTGGGATCATGAAGTCCTGTGAACAAGTAAGACAAAGAAGAAAATCAAAATATGAAAAGAAACGGAATGTATACTTACCTGTAACACAGTTGCAGATGAATAGAAAGTTAGTCAGATTGAGTTCCAGATGCAGACAATGGCAAGAAGTTGGAGATGAATAGTCTCTTGGGATCATGAGGTCCTGTAAACAAGAAAAAAAAAGTCAATACATGAAAAGAAACTGAATGCTTACTTACCGATTACACAGTTGGAGATGAATACACAGCCATTAAGAAAGAATTCCAGATGCAGACAACCACATACAGCTGGACATGGACAGACTCTTGGGATCATGAAGTCCTGTGAACAAGTGAGACAAAGAAGAAAGTCAATACATGAAAAGAAGCTGAATGTATACTTACCTGTTACACAGTTGCAGATGAAAAAAAGCCAGTAAGCCAGAGTTCCAGATTCAATCAACCATATACAGTTGATGTATAGTCTCCTGGGATCATGAAGTCCTGTGAACAAGTAAGACAAAGAAAAAAGTAAATACATGAAAAGAAACTGAATGTATACTTACCTGTAACACAGTTGCAGATGAACACAGCCAATAAGACGAAAAATCCAGATGCAGACAATGGCAAACACTTGGAGATCGATAGCCTCATGGGATCATGAAGTCCTGTCAACAAGTAACAAAGAACAAAATCCAAATATGAAAAGAAACTGAATGTATACTTACCTGTATCACAGTTGCAGATTAATACACAGCCAATAAGATGAAAAATCCAGATGCAGACAACAGCAATCAGCTGGAGATGAATAGTCTCTTGGGATCATGAGGTCCTGTAAACAAGTATGACAAAGAAGAAAGTCAATACATGAAAAGAAACTGAATGCTTACTTACCGATTACACAGTTGCAGATGAAAAAAATAAAGCCAGTAAGCCAGAGTTCCAGATTCAGACAACCATATACAGTTGATTTATAGTCTCTTGGGATCACGAGGTACTGTGAACAAGTAAGACAAAGAAGAAAGTCAATACATGAAAAGAAGCTGAATGTATACTTACCTGTTACACAGTTGCAGATGAATACACAGCCATTAAGAAAGAATTCCAGATGCAGACAACCACATCCAGCTGGACACAGATAGTCTCTTGGGATCATGAGGTCCTGTAAAGAAGACAAAGAAGAAAGTCAATATATGAAAAGAAACTGAATGTATACTTACCTGTTACACAGTTGCAGATGAATACACAGCTAGCAAGAAAGAATTTCAGATGCAGACAACAACATACAGCTGGAGATCGATAGCCTGTTGGGATCATGAGGTCCTGTAAACAAGACAAAAAGAAAGTCAATACATGAAAAGAAATTGAATGTATACTTACCTGTTACGTAGTTGCAGTTGAAAAAAAGCCAGTAGGCCAGAGTTCCAGATTCAGACAACCATATACAGTTGATGTATAGTCTCTTGGGATGATGAGGTCCTGTGAACAAGTAAGACAAAGAAGAAAGTCAATACATGAAAAGAAATTGAATGTATACTTACCTGTAACACAGTTGCAGATGAAAAGAAACGGAATGTATACTTACCTGTTACAATGTTGCAGATGAATACACAGTCAGTAAGAAAGAGTTCCAGATGCAGACAACCACATACAGCTGGACAAGGACAGTCTCTTGGGATCATGAAGTCCTGTGAACAAGTAAGACAAAGAAGAAAATCAAAATATGAAAAGAAATTGAATGTATACTTACCTATAAGACAGTTGCAGATGAATACACAGCCAATAAAACGTAAAATCCAGATGCAGACAACAGCAAACAGCTGGAGATGAATACTCTCTTGGGATCATGAGGTCCTGTGAACAAGTAAGACAAAGAAGAAAGTCAATACATGAAAAGAAATTGAATGTATACTTACCTGTAACACAGTTGCAGATGAAAAGAAACTGAATGTATACTTACCTGTTACACAGTTGCAGATGAATAGAAAGTCAGTAAGAAAGAATTCCAGATGCAGACAACCACATCCAGCTGGACATGGATAGTCTCTTGGGATCATGAGGTCCTGTAATCAAGACAAAGAAGAAAGTCAATACATGAAAAGAAACTGAATGTACACTTACCTGTTGCACAGTTGCAGATGAATAGAAAGTCAGTCACATTGACTTCCAGATGCAGACAACGGCAAACACTTGGAGATCTATAGCCTCTTGGGGTCATGAAGTCCTGTGAACAAGTAAGAAAAAGAAGAAAGTCAAAACATGAAAAGAAACTGAATGTATACTTACCTGTTGCACAGTTGCAGATGAATAGAAAGTCAGTCACATTGACTTCCAGATGCAGACAACGGCAAACACTTGGAGATCTATAGCCTCTTGGGATCATGAAGTCCTGTCAGCAAGTAAGACAAAGAAGAAAGTCAATACATGAAAAGAAACTGAATGTATACTTACCTGTTACACAGTTGCAGATGAATACACAGCCATTAAGAAAGAATTCCAGATGCAGACAACCACAAATAGCTGGATATGGACAGTCTCTTGGGATCATGAAGTCCTGTGAACAAGTGAGACAACGAAGAAAGTCAATACATGAAAAGAAACTGAATGTATACTTACCTGTTACACAGTTGCAGATGAGTACACAGTCAGTAAGAAAGAATTCCAGATGCAGACAACCACATCCAACTGGACACGGATAGTCTCTTGGGATCATGAGGTCCTGTAAACAAGACAAAGAAGAAAGTCAATACATGAAAAGAAACTGAATGTATACTTACCTGTTACACAGTTGCAGATGAATAGGAAGTAAGTTAGATTGAGGTCCAGATGCAGACAACGGCAAGCACTTGGAGATCGATAGCCTCTTGGGATCATAAAGTCCTGTAAACAAGACAAAAAGAAAGTCAATACATGAAAAGAAGCTGAATGTATACTTACCTGTTACACAGTTGGAGATGAAAAAAAAGCCAGTAAGCCAGATTCACACAACCATATACAGTTGATGTATAGTCTCTTGGGATCATGAAGTCCTGTGAACAAGTCAGACAAAGAAGAAAGTCAATGCATGAAAAGAAACTGAATGTATACTTACCTGTTACACAGTTGCAGATGAAAAGAAACGGAATGTATACTTACCTGTTACACAGCTGCAGATGAATACACAGTCAGCAAGAAAGAATTCCAGATGCAGACAACCACATCCAGCTGGACAAGGACAGTCTCTTAGGATCATGAGGTCCTGTAAACAAGACAAAGAAGAAAGTCAATACATGAAAAGAAACTGAATGTATACTTACCTGTTACACAGTTGCAGATGAATACACAGCCAATAAAACGTAAAATCCAGATGCAGACAACGGCAAACAGCTGAAGATGAATAGTCTCTTGGGATCATGAGGTCCTGTAAACAAGACAAAAAAAGTCAATACATTAAGAGAAACGGAATGTATACTTACCTGTTACACAGTTGCAGATGAAAACAAAGCCAGTAAGAAAGAATTCCAGATGCAGACAACCACATACAGCTGGACATCGATAGCCTCTTGGGATCATGAAGTCCTGTAAACAAGACAAAAAGAAAGTCAATACATGAAAAGAAACTGAATGTATACTTACCTGTTACACAGTTGCAGATGAATACACAGTCAGTCAGATTGAGTTCCAGATGTAGACAACGGCAAACACTTGGAGATCGATAGCCTCTTGGGGTCATGAAGTCCTGTGAACAAGTAAGACAAAGTAGAAAGTCAATACATGAAAACAAACTGAATGTATACTTACCTGTTACACAGTTGCAGATGAATACACAGTCAGAAAGAAAGAATTCCAGTTGCAGACAACCACATCCAGCTGGACATAGACAGTCTCTTGGGATCATGAAGTCCTGTGAACAAGTAAGACAAAGAAGAAAGTCAATACATGAAAAGAAACTGAGTGTATACTTACCTGTTACACAGTTGCAGATGAAAAGAAACGGAATGTATACTTACCTGTTACACAGTTGCAGATGAATACACAGTCAGTAAGAAAGAATTCCAGACGCAGACAACCACATACAGCTGGACATGGACAGACTCTTCGGATCATGAAGTCCTGTGAAAAAGTAAGACAAAGAAGAAAGTCAATACATGAAAAGAAAATGAATGTATACTTACCTGTTACACAGTTGCAGATGAATACACAGCCAATAACACGAAAAATCCAGGTGCAGTTGAATAGTCTCTTGGCATGATGAGGTCCTGTAAACAAGACAAAGAAGAAAGTCAATACATGAAAAGAAACTGAATGTATACGTACCTGTTACACAGTTGCAGATGAATAGAAAGTCAGTTAGATTGAGTTCCAGATGCAGACAACGGCAAACACTTGGAGATCGATAGCCTCTTGGGATCATGAAGTCCTGTCAACAAGTAAGACAAAAAAGAAAATCAAAATATGAAAAGAATCTGAATGTTTACTTACCTGTAACACAGTTGCAGATGAATACAAAGCCAATAAGACGAAAAATCCAGATGCAGATGAATAGTCTCTTGGCATAATGAGGTCCTGTAAACAAGACAAAGAAGAAAGTCAATACATGAAAAGAAACTGAATGCTTACTTACCTACTACACAGTTGCAGATGAATAGAAAGTCAGTCAGATTGAGATCCAGACGCAGACAACGGCAAACACTTTGTCTTACTTGTTGACAGGACTTCATGATCCCAAGAGGCTATCGATCTCAAAGTGTTTGCCGTTGTCTGCGTCTGGATCTCAATCTGACTGACTTTCTATTCATCTGCAACTGTGTAACAGGTAAGTAAGCATTCAGTTTCTTTTCATATTTTGATTTTCTTCTTTGTCTTACTTGTTGACAGGACTTCATGATCCCAAGAGGCTATCGATCTGAAAGAAGAAAATCAAAATATGAAAAGAAACTGAATGTATACTTACCTGTTACACAGTTGCAGATGAATACACAGCCATTAAGAAAGAATTCCAGATGCAGATGAAGAGCAAGTTAGTTGATTGAGAAACATCCAACCAAGAAAAACGCATTTTTAGCTAAACAAAAAAACAAAACACTTTTCGGTTGAGAGTCATATCTTATATGAAGACATATTAGAAAAGCCTATTATCTTTTGAAAATAACAAAATCTGACATGTGTGACTGTCATTGTAAGGCCAAGTAGGAAGGCATTAAGAATCAGTCCAAAAAATAATTATATCAGACAAAGTATTTATGAGTGTAGGACTTAGAGGTCTGATATGATGGAGTTACAGCAAAGGATTAAACATTTTTAATCAATAATAAGGCCAGTGAATGTCAGTTTTCTTGGCTGGGTATTTTCACAGCTGTTGTATCTTGTTTGGTGTTTCTGGGCTTTACAGCTCTTTATGTCAAGTGTAAACAGATCCAAAGTGTCATTCTCAGTGCTGATTACATCTGAAATTAACCATAAACCAGAGGTGAGTGGCTAGCAACAGGGTAATGCAGCTCAACACATGTTTCAGTTTACTACACACCCATGTCGCCTCTCCAAAGTCACAGTGATTCTAAAGTCACTCAATACAAAGCACTTAAAAACCAAACCATAAAACACTGCTTAAATCACAAATACATTAATAAAGACTTTGAGCCCATTTCCCTGAAACGGTTCACCCATTAAAGATAATAGACAAAGAAGGTTGGGAGCAGGTGGCTAGTGTTTTCTTACCTGACTGGTGTGACTGGGTAGGGCCAGTAAGTCCTGGCATAGCACCTTCTCTATGTTCTTGGAGAGTACAACAGATCCCAGGCAGCACATGTGAAGCCTTTCTCGGTGGTAAAGGACCAGACATCAAACCTGCAATCAGCAGTGGAGTGCAAAAAGTCTGCAGAATGGCTTGCTCCCTCATCAGTAGGTAAGCAAGTGGCCCAGAGACGACAATCCTGGCGTCTGTCTTCTTTCAAACTGTGTCTTGAATCTAGTGCACTAGTGGCACCGTGACACTGTGGCATTACCCTTTGGGCCCTATATTTAAGAGTGTCTTACAATAAAATTTTCAACAGTGAGAACGCCGCCCTTAGTAGTTGTCCTCGTTGCTGGAGCATGCAGAGCCATAGACAAACTGCTGAAGACATTTAATTGGTTAGAGAGGTGAAAACCAGCTGTGGGGGTGTAGAAAACCTCTGTTTTCCATGGTCAAGATGATGCTTGCAGGGCTGCTCCATGGCCACCATTGTCTTTGAAGAAAAAAACACAGAGGTTAGTTAGTTAGTAAAGCAAAGTAATGTAAAGTAACACACATAGTGTATTCCAAGATTAAGACAAAGAAGGTTGGGAGCAGGTGGCTAGTGTTTTCTTACCTGACTGGTGTGACTGGGTAGGGCCAGTAAGTCCTGGCATAGCACCTTCTCTATGTTCCTGGAGAGTACAACAGATCCCAGGCAGCACATGTGAAGCCTTTCTCGGTGGTAAAGGACCAGACATCAAACCTGCAATCAGCAGTGGAGTGCAAAAAGTCTGCAGAATGGCTTGCTCCCTCATCAGTAGGTAAGCAAGTGGCCCAGAGACGACAATCCTGGCGTCTGTCTTCTTTCAAACTGTGTCTTGAATCTAGTGCACTAGTGGCACCGTGACACTGTGGCATTACCCTTTGGGCCCTATATTTAAGAGTGTCTTACAATAAAATTTTCAACAGTGAGAACGCCGCCCTTAGTAGTTGTCCTCGTTGCTGGAGCATGCAGAGCCATAGACAAACTGCTGAAGACATTTAATTGGTTAGAGAGGTGAAAACCAGCTGTGGGGGTGTAGAAAACCTCTGTTTTCCATGGTCAAGATGATGCTTGCAGGGCTGCTCCATGGCCACCATTGTCTTTGAAGAAAAAACACAGAGGTTAGTTAGTTAGTAAAGCAAAGTAATGTAAAGTAACACACATAGTGTATTCCAAGATTAAAACTGGCTAAGATAAACAATCAATAGCTATCAGCTGGGATACAGACAGACAGAAAGAGCATTGTGGATGGATGGAGAGAGAAAAGAGTTGTAAGGGAACAAGACAGGAAAACAAACCCCAGAAACTTACTAAACTCTGTTAACATGGCTGCACCTAATCTCACCCCCAATACCCAACTTCACCACTTTCACCATTGGTACTATTTTCATATGTTTCTAAGACTAGAACAAGCTGAATTTAAAAGAACAGGTCATGTGTTTGTACATCCAAGCACATTTTCACTAGAGTTTGGGGAGCTCAGTCAAGTTAGTTTGATATTGGATCTGCAGATATTTACTTCTCCCCTGCTCTCACTCACAATGTCCTAACATCTCTGACATGATTTTTTTAAACAACAGAGAACAGATAAACTGCAATCACTAAATATTCTTCTCAAAATGAAAAGACTGGAAATGTTGAGGAAATATAATCAAAATAGCCAGAATTCTTGCAGCAGGTGCCGTAGATGGTAAAAGAACGTCTATAAAGTGTGGATACCGAAAACTCTCACAGAGATAAGGAGCTGCTGGTGTTAGTTAAAAAGACAGTCAAACCTACTGAAGAACAGAGACTAAATAAAAATCAATGACTAACCTTAACTTCCTCACTTTTAAGGAATGGATATATTTTAGCACTTTAGACAATATAAACATGCATGTACCACATTTTTATAACGAATAAATCATTACTGTGACACTGTCATAAAATATGCCTATTTGAACCATTTTTAAATAATATTGTTCCAGTAAAACATCCATATAGCTTACACATCCAAAGTCAGCTGTAGTGTACAGAGACACATCTGATAAATATACTACAACCCTTAGAATAGCCAGATTACAATTTGCTAACAAATGCTTAAGAGATCCTGGAGAATTCTGGAGAAAGGTCTTGTGGACAAATGAGACTAGGATTAACCTATATCAGAGTGATGGAAAGACAGAAATTGTGGATTGCTCACTCGCGCTTCAAGGGAGGTAAAATTTAGTTTGCACTCACCCTCTTATTAACGGTACATACTTGGAGCCCATAGGAACCATCCAAAACATAGGTGTTGGAAAGCTCCCACAAAGGTGTTTGTACTTCAGAAATCTTTCTTTCTGAAGACATTTTATAATCCTGGGTGTTTCCTTGTGAAAGTAAAGTCTGAACTGTGCAAGTCCTCAGTTTGAGTTGCAGAGAGTCAATTTAGGAGTGATCCCTTTATCCTACAGAGTGCTCTGTGTGTAAGTTTATTCTAATGTCCATATGAAAGCACAAAACCTCATGAATAAAAACATACACAAGGCTTGGCTGAACATATAAGGAAACGTACAACTTACTTAGAACCTATAGTTCCATCAGTAAGGATCTTCATTACAGTGAAGTTAGCCACAGCTAAACCTTTGCTAAAGCATGGTTCTCTCCTTTTGGCTTGTAACCTGGCCTACTTCCAATATACTGCCACATAGTGGATGGAGTAGGAATTACCATGTAAAATGCCATCTGTTGCAACAATGGAGTCACATGGGTATCAGCTATGGCTTCAAGTTGTAGGACTTTTTATGGCATTATAGACAATAGGCAAGTGGCTTAAAGGTCCAACCACAACAGGCCCAATGAGACATAAAGAACCAGCACAACAGGCCCAGTGAGACTAGGGATGCACCTATCAGATATTAGGATCGGATATGTGTCCCTATATTAACAACGACCCCTTTTGGTCTCACTGACTTAATATTTCAGAATTACTTATTTTAGTGACAAATAAATAGCAATTTAATACATTCATATCTGTGTGTTAATTTGTTGTATTTTATTTTACAAACATGGTGAGGTAAACAGTTTATTTTTTTAACAATGTATCGGATCAATATTGTGTATCGATCGATAAGTTTATGTATTGGTATAGAAACTGAACAATGTTGGTGCATCATTAAATGTAACATATAGGAAACAGTGTGTCTTTGACAACTTCCCTAGTTAATAGAATATGCCTACATTGATAAATCCCCATACGTTTCACCCTGATTGGTGAATGTTTAGCCTTTCAAATGCATGCTTGAATGTGATTGGCTAATGGCAACCACAATAATTGACATGTCAAGTCTTCTGGACAGACAGTATTATAGAATGGGCTAAAGACGCAGTATGTAAAATTGCAGCTTGACTGGCTGTATGGTTTCTAAGAAACAGTTACGTACCACTGACCTCACCCTGCTCTGCTCACTGAGAGACAGGTAATCAGTCACACAAGTCATGTCAGACTTACTATTCAAACGTGCTGTATGTAGCTGTTACTTAATATCTGTCCGTGTCTCTTTGGATTAGGACAGAGTCATCACCACAGGCCCTCTCCTGCATTTTATCCACCGACTTGATGATCTGGTCTTAAAAACTGCTGAAGGTATACAAACTGTCCTCCTAGAACAGCTGCAGCTTTGCTTGGTCTGCCACTCAGAAGATCCAAATTTCATCAAGATGTCTGATGTAAGCCTGTACCTTTTTGTGATGTAAAACTGTGGTGCATGTATAGATTTTAACATGTATTTGTGATGCAATAAGCTGTTTTATTAATTGCTTAAACTATAGAGGAGCATTATTGGGCTAATGAGCATTATGAGCTAAATAGTTTAATTGTCACTTTAACAGGTAAGGACACCAGTTTCTCTCAGAGTTAGCTGAAAGTTTTATAATATAAAGGTAACTTTGATTAAAAACAAAATAATAATACTGTCTTGCAGACATCTGATTGATGTCATTTATGGCTGATTTTTCGTTACAGTAACTTGATCACAATATTCTGCAAAATAAAATGTAGTAGTTTACTATAGCTCCACTGAATATTGGTTTTGTTTGTTGGTTTTATTTGGTTTCCTAAGAGGAATCTGTAACAGGAACAGGTCATTGTAATTTTATGTGTTACCCAGGTTTTAAATGTTCAGAACATTAAAATCAGATGCAAAGCAAAAAACAATAAATAAATAAAAGCAAAAAAACTTTTAAAAATAATACAACGTGAATAAACTGCTCAAAACAGCCATTAAAGCAGATAGAAAATGACTTACTGATAAGTAAGGTAAATAAAACGAGCCTTAAATGACAGCCAATAGCTTGTTGCCAAGACTGGTCTGCGTCAGAGACGGCCAATCAGCGCTCAGGGGGGCGTTACCTCGGCTCCTCCGCTAGAGACGTGCTGTGGATCAGAAAAAAGGTGAGAACGGCAGAGTGAAACACGATGGAAAGTTTTATTAAACTTTGTTTCATAAAATCGCTCATAAAGGTGAACGTTGAGAAGTACGACTGAAACGACGATTTGGATTTAGTCTGCATTTGATTTTGTGAGTGTAATAGGTGAAGCTTTTGGTGCAAATAGTTCAAAAGATTAAAAAGAAAAGCCTGTAGAGTTGAGGCTAACATGCTTAGGGGTCAAGGGGTCATGAGCGAGTGGGCAGTGCTGGCCACCATTTCATGCTGCTAATGAGAGTTTTATATTGAAAGAGGGAAGAAAAAATTGCTTTACTTTGTAAATGTAGTATTATGTGTATCTATTAAGGCACTGTTTTTGGGAACAGGTCAGTTTTTTCTGGGTGTAATTTTACTCTACTCTGCAATCTGGCTGCACCTGCGTGAACACTCTGCAGCAGTAGTGGCGTGGTGGCGCTGTAAAGTAATCAGTACAGTGCACCGGGGAAGATGCCGCCAAAATTCTGCGTGCTGTGAGCTGCAGATAAAAGTCTTACCACACAGTGCGTCTCACCTGTGGAGCTGTGTCTCTAAAAGCAGCTCAGAACTCAAAGCTAACTTCAGGTTCGCCTGTATCAGGGTAGAGTGCAGAAACAGTCCTAAAGCTTCCTCTGTGAAACTGATACTGCAGCACACACACTGTTTCCTCTCCCGAGGCCCCGTCTCAAATCAGTCCCTCTTCACTATGTAGTGCACTTTATGGGTCATATAAAAATAGCAGCATCTCCACCAAACAGAGCATGATATGTGTGATCAAGTCATTTCTACTCAGCAGTCGGTTCTACAATTTCCTATTTAGGCTCTCAGAATCATCAGAGACACTTTTCACCTCAAAAGGCACTTGGTGGTCAGTTTGAAGACACTAACCTGTGTGCTGTCCACACCAAAAGAATCACCCTCCTGCTTAAACACCTCCAGCTGGTCGGCAGAGAGCGCACAAACCAGGGCAGTGACTTTTACTTTTTATTTTATTTTGATAGTTAAATCACTTAGGAGCTCGCTGAAGTAATGCTAATGTACCAACAGCTGTGCTAGCTAGCTAGGTTAGCAAGTGCTGCTTTCTCAATAAAGCTGTACAGGAAGATCATGGTCATCTTAGCTCCTTTTATTTGAAACAGATTTAGAAGGCATATTAATAATAGAAGCACTTTATAATTGTGTAATTGCATACTGTAGTTCATCTGTTTCTCTGCATACTTTCACCCTGTTCTTCAGTGGTGAGGACCACCACAGAGCAGGTATTCTGTGGGAGGTGAGCTTTTTATAGCACTGCAGTGTTAAATGTCTGGACGAGTCCAGAACAAATGTGTAAACTGCTCGTTTGGAGCGATAAAAGCAACATTCCTGCAACATCCTCAAATCTGAATGTCCAGATCACTTTTCAGAGGTTTTGATGGCTGATTCTAAAGTCGTGATGAGCGGCAAGTTAGCATGGTGACATTCGTCAAAGTGGTACGTGCCAGTGGATGGCATTTTCGGATGGTGCAGTGGCCACTTCCTAGTGCCAGATGCTGATTAGGAACTGAACCCCCTTTCAAAATGTGCCTGAGCTCTTTACCTACTGGATAGGCTTGACTTTGGGCCCAAGTTATCTTACTAAACTGAGAAATCCTGCTTTGTGAAATGCCCCCCAGGAGTGGCTAAATGTTTACATAAGATACAACTGATTTTGTTAGATGAACAGAATTACTGACACATTTGGTTCATTTTGTTGCTCTTGGCGTGCAGGTATCCCACCAATGCAGAGTAATAATTTTATTCTTTTATTATTGTTGATCACAGAAGAGTAGTTGGTGTAATATTGGTGGGGAGATTTGAGTAATTCTCTTGTTTTGGTTGAGACTGAGAACTTGTGTCTTTGCTAAAGGAATGCATTGTTGGAGAGGATGCTACGCCTGAGGCCCACGTTAAGGTGTTGCGTGAAAAGTACAGGACGACACAACCTGATTTAATGATCGTGAAGGACCACATGAAGACTTTTGCATTGGCAGCATGGAGAAAGGGGTTTGGCCATTGAAAATGTATACTTGTGTCTTTAATAGTCTATTATAAGATATTTTTGGCTATTCAAGGTTTTTACTCTTCACTACTGCCTTCATCACTACACTTTATTGCAACTATATAATGAAACTTTCGTGTATTTTCTGCTTTTATCTTACAGTTGTATGATGAGTTCAATGCCATCCATCCTTTAATGGTGTACGTTTGTCACTGCTTCACCTGAAACAATGCTGGGAGTTTAGCTCTAAAGGCCTCCTAGGTGATCTTCAAGAGATGCTCGTCAAAAGTGTAAGCACACAATTTTTTTATCTTTACCAGCAGACCTACAGACCTACTCTTAATTTCATTGATACTCTCAGACATGTACAGTTTCAGGAAAAGGTGCTTCAGTGTGTATCTAATATTACACTAAATGATGTTTAGTATTCCCTTGATGTTTGTGTAATGGGCCATCTGCATAGTAAAGTGATTTCATTGTGGAAAATCTTACTTACTAAACTTGGACACTCTGTGGGTTCTGTGTGGTAAAATGTTGCTTCTGGTTTCTGGTGGGTGCTTTTCTTTTTAATAAGGCTTAATTTTCTCTGGAGTATAAATGTAACCATTTGATATGGATTCTTTGAGTATGGCATACATTTAGCCATGTTAGGATGATTTTTTTTTTTAGCTGGTATAATAAAACCTTTTTTGCTTTATTTCATTGTTTTGTTTGCTGTGAGTGCCACATTTGAATAGTATTGAGTCTAATTGTTTTTGTTTGTTTGATGCTCTTTCAATTAATGCTAAAGTTGTGTATGTTTACTACTAAATAAACAGCATAGACAAACATTGTGAACATGTGTGGATATTTCAGGTACACTTTAGTCACACTAGGGTCCAGAGTGGCTTGTCACTGGCGTAGTGCCTCTAAAAGCACTGGTTGGTACCTTTTGAAAAGGGGATACAGTTGTACCATAATTTAAAGGTACATTTTAGCCTCATAGGGTTCTACAGAAGCACGAAGCCTTGGTGTAGTCATGGATGATCAGTTATCGTTCTCAAGTCATGTTGCAAACATAACTCGGTCCTGCAGATTTCTTCTGTACAACATCAGGAGAATTCGACCCTTCCTCTCTAGAGAGGCCGCCCAGGTGCTTGTTCAGTCTCTCGTCACTTCCAGACTTGATTACTGCAACTCTCTTCTGGCTGGTCTCCCTCTGCGCACCATCAGGCCCCTGCAGCTCATCCAGAATGCAGCGGCACGGGTCGTCTTCAATGTCCCTAAATTCAGCCATGTCACTCCACTGCTGCGTTCTCTCCACTGGCTTCCTGTAGCTGCCCGCATCAGATTCAAAACCCTGACGCTGGCCTACAAAGCCAAGACTGGACCAGCCCCTCCGTTCTTGATGGCAATGGTCAAAAGCCGGTCTGCACCAAGAGCCCTTCGAGCTTCAAGTACGGCTCGGCTCGACCCGCCATCCCTCAAAATCCGCGGAAGACAAGCGTCCAGACTTTTTTCTGTCCTGGCACCAAAGTGGTGGAACGAGCTTCCCCTGGGTGTCCGAACGGCCGAGTCGCTCGCTGTCTTCAAACGCAGACTGAAGACCCACCTCTTCAGAGAGTACTTGGGCGAATAGAGTACTATGGTCGCCTTATTGTATTGTGTTTAGTAATGTCTAAGCTTAGAGGTATCTTTGAATTATTAGTCTATTCTAACTAGCTAAGGTTTCTTTCTTGGGTAAATAGCAAAGCACTTTGTAAGTCGCTCTGGATAAGAGCGTCTGCTAAATGCCGTAAATGTAAATGTAAATGTAACAGTCTAACAGTGGATTAGGGCTGCCCGTGGTGATTGTGTGGCTTTAAGCAGATGTGAAGGACGATTCACCACAAGAATACAGCCAAACACTTTCAGGTAAGTTCCAGTGGTATGTAATGTTGAATTTGTGTAGAAATCAAAAGAGAGTACACGCAACAAAAACAAAAAATAGACGAGCTAGATAGTACACTCTTTGTACAACAAGGCCTTAGCTGCCTTCATCTGAGGGCTGCAAAGCCTCACGCACGTCTACTATTGCTTCAGCCTACTCCGTGCAAGCTGAACCCCCTTATTGCCTCCTACACAGCCCTTTTAAGATGTATGCTGAAATTGATCCAACTCGCACAAAACATTAAAGTATGAGAAGTCAGTAAAAGAATAACCGTAAAGTTAAGCTAGCTGTAATCAAGGAAACACCTGCATTTAGTTCTCCTTCCATTAAAGCAAGATTATACAAATTTAGGCTTTGGTGATAATGATTTAGTACCACAGTGAAGTTGTAAAGTAAACCAGAAATAAACCCATATAAATAAGCAAACAAGAGCATGTCATCATTATTATGGCTTAGTACTAAAGTAAAGCAGATGATTGCATGACAGAACAGCACTGACCACAGAATACCTCAAAATGGCCGTTAACTCTTCATCTAAGGTGTGTTTTGAGTTGAATTTAGTAAAAACAAGTCTTTCTGAATGTGTGTTTACACACATTTGATGGGACAGTGCAACACTGCTGAAAGTTAATCCTGCTTTTCTGAACACTATTTAATGTTTGTGTTTTATCATGTGCTGATCATTATAACAGTGAGGCACACAGGAACTTTCACTGTCACTATGGCTAATTTACACTTTGCCATTTAGGCCAGTAAGATGCTTTAAAGAAGTATTTTGTAGACATATGTATATGTGTGTCTGCAGGTGTGGAGGTCCATGGTATAACATGTGAATTTGCACAACCAGTTCTACTCAGCGCTCAACCACGACTGATCGTCTTGTTCAGCAGTGGCACTTCGAGAGATGCCTGGGACTTACGATCGCCAAGTATGGGATTTACTGCCATTTTTACTGCCAATATTGAACATGTTTGTGTGGATGTTTCAGAGTATTGCAGCACAAAAACAAAGTAGTAAGCTGACTTAAAATAGAGCAACTCCAACAAAGGTGCAGAGTTAAATTGAGAGGAACATAAGTTGATGCAGTAGATTAAAATGTTTGTGCATGTATCATTGTTGGGAAGGCCTAGCCTGCAGTGAAGTGCCAGAATAGTGACTGGAATGGGCGTCACTGTCTTGTTGGATGCACATGTGCATAAATCTTCCATAAATGTACACTGACCAGCCATTTCTTTTCACCACTGTG
The DNA here is from genome assembly GCF_030463535.1 of Salminus brasiliensis. Taxonomy (NCBI): domain Eukaryota; kingdom Metazoa; phylum Chordata; class Actinopteri; order Characiformes; family Bryconidae; genus Salminus; species Salminus brasiliensis. The sequence continues at coordinate 24,540,329 of NC_132883.1, read as the reverse complement.
TTTGATCCAGTTGTACCAGAGAGTTGCACGGCCCCTAACTTTTTATCTCTAGGGGTCAACCTAACCAAACACAAAAGAGCCTGTCACTATCAAAAGTCTTCAACCTTGATTGTGGTTAAAGCATAGTTACAGCACAGTGCTCATGTGTCTGAGACTCGTGAATTAATTAGGCAGTTGAGAATGTTGGCAGTCCCAAAAACTTGGCCCTGCCATCTATGGATGCTTAAAGATGCTTCCTCTCCACCTGCGCTGAGATGCCTTCAAGACCTGCAATGCAAAACCCACTGGTGTGAAAATATCAATTATTATAGTGCAAGCAAGTAATAAATTAAATAAACTTGATGTGTATTCCAGGATTTCACATAATTGTGTTATATCTGACAACTGTGTTAAGATATACTTTTAAATTACGAAACAGTATGATCAATATTTTGATTATCATATAGTTTTGAATTTCAACTTGTCAGATTCTCTTCTGTCCACAGGTCTTGATTATTCAGGAGTGGCTACGAAATGTATTAATGAGGCTCTGACCAACCTCATCCACAGTTCTTGTTGAGTCCACTTTTTCACACTTCTTGTGATACCACTTACAGTGCCCATTGCAATCACCTGCCCAGATTTTTTTCTGTCCACAGCCCTCTATGATTCTGAAGTGGCTATGAAGTTCATTAATGAGGCGATCACCATCTTCATTCACAGATCTTGGTGAGTCCACTTCATCACACTTGTTTTATGCTGTTTACAGAGCCCATGACATAGTTTGTCCAAAGTAGCTTATTTACACAGCCCTCAATGATTCAACTTCATTAATGAGGCTGTTACCAACCTCATTCACAGTTTTTGGTCCACTTGGTCCACTTGGTCCACTTTATCACGTTCCATTTCCTTTCGTTTATGGTACCATTTACAATTGAGTGGACTGATGCTCTTGTGTGCTCTAGATATTTTGGAAATTGCTAAACCACTTTATCCACAGTTGTTGGTGAGTCCACTTCATCACAGTCCCTGATGGACTGCTTACAGTGCCCATTACAATTGACTGCCCAGATTCTCTTTTGTCCACAGCCCTTTTTGATTCAGAAGTGGCTACGAACTTCATATATGAGGCTTTCGCCAACATCGTCCACTGTTCTTGGTACAATCGCCTGCCCAGATTCTCTTCTGTCCACAGTGTTACTGTTACATTCAAGACATAGGTGATCCTGTGATCCAGTATTGCATATTTGATACTGTTAGTGCTGCCATCTGGTGGCCTGTTTCTTGTTGTTTTTGTTTTTCTCTCTCTCCCTCTCCTGGTGAAACGACTGATTGGAAACAGCTGATCTCAATGCGTGTGCTGGTTGGCTGCAGTGTCTGAGCTTTGTCATTGAAATGGTGCCATTGGCGTTTATCTAGTCGCCCGTGGCGTTCTCACCATGTGGCCAAAGGTGGTTGTGATTGAGGCTGTTCAAGATATATAACATGACAATTCACAGTTTGATGTATGTGGATCTATTGTAGCCTACTGTTTTCTGTGTCATTATGTACTTGTTGATGTCCAAGTGGTTTAATCATAGTCATGTTTGTAGTGGTGAGTGCCATTTACTATTTTAATTTCATTTATTATTTTTCATTTATTATTCTCTTGCTTCATGTTGGGGAGGCAGGTAAGGCCATTGTATTTTGTTTTATTATTTTTTAGTTAGGTTAGTTAGTAAGGAGGGATGTCATGTGTGTCTGTAATTTTGGCCTTTGCTCACCCTGATGCTATATGATGTTGACTGTGGTCTTGTTATGTTTGCCTATAATACTACATTTTCATTTGAGCATTAAATCTGTTTCTTTATGGTTTGTTTATCTCCTCAAGCCCTAAACTAGTTTTTTTTATGAAATGGTTTAATAAACTGGGCTGTAAGATTACTCAAAAATTGACTAACTTTACAAGACTTTAACAAAGCAAAACTTCACCAAAAGTGAAGTAGAAAAGAAAAACGTAGGCCAGAGTTATAAGAAAAAAAAGTAGGCCAGAGTTATAAGAACTGCTTTTTATTGGAATTTAAAAACCTGAATGTTCTTATACGACTGAAGACGTGTCGAGGTTCTTCTGTTCCCTGTATGCTCTGTGACTAATTTGCTGAACAAGTAGATCTATCTGAGATGTTTCCAAGCTGTTTTAAGCCTGCGTCTGAGATGAACACTGTATGTGAACTTTTACATTCTGAATTTTTAGTTGAAAGTAAGTCAGAAGATGCTGAAAATGATTTCACATCAAAACTGAATTTTATTAAAGAGGCTTTGATGGAGGAACAAAGTTGGGATCAATCTCTTGATAACTGTAGACTAACTGCTGTAACAGAAGAAAGTAATGCCCCATCATGCAGTTATGTATTTTCAGCAAGATGTACATGTACTTAGCATGTACTTAGCTTAGCCCCCTGACAGTGTGTTCTCTGGTCATCTGGGTATACAGAAAACACATCAGCAGATCATGTGTTTTTTCTTTTGGCCTGGTCCTAAAGCTGATGCTGTGTTATGTTGAGTTACGGGAAAACCCAATCAGGTTATTCCATCCACATCACTTCATCCAATCCTAGCATTATGAGCACCATTTCAACGTGTGTAGGGCAGCTGCCCTGGCCACTGATCAAATCCTTCTACTTTTGTGTTACCCCTTGACCAGCTACCTAAACAAATGCTCATGCTTCATTACAGTAACAAGGCTGTGATGGCTGTCTTAAGTATGTTGCGAGAAGGTTACAAAGTATGTTCAGGTTTTTCGCTGCTGCTGCTGCACCTGCATCATTATCCTCTATTTTATTTGTTCCAGACATGAGGAGCTCCTCCCTTACTGTTCCACATTGCATTGTGGTATAATGTAAAAAAGTGTCCATTGAGTATACACCAAAAATTAGCTGTGCGCTAATCCGTATACGTTCGGCACCATTTAAGGTGGCTTCCAGTAAGAAGCTGGAGAATAACTCCAGCCTTGTTGGTGCAGCCGTTTCTTTACGGCATCATAAATCAGCACATTTTACAGTTGTAAAATACATCCAGATAGATCCGGGAACTAATTTTACTGAAGTTCTGAAATTGTTAGCAATTGATCATCACATGTCCAGTGCATATCACCCCGAATCTCAGGGTTCTCTAGAATGTTTTCAACAACCTCAGTGCTTCGTACCTACTGTCTTTAGGTAGATAAAGAATGTGATGATGGCATCCTGGTCTTATTGTTTGCCATTTGTGAAAGTGATCAGGATTCCATTGGGTTTAGCCATTCACAGCTGAATTGTGAATTTCACTTTGGAGATAAAAGACTTGTACGTACCAGGTTCTGCCCTGTGTGCAGAGTTTTCAGGAAGATTGTGTTGATGGAGGTGGATCTGCTAATAGGGTTTTGCTAAGTTCTCCCCTACTGCTTCTGAAGTATCTGCTTTTGTCACACCAGATCTCTTTCTACAGTATTCCGTAATGCCATTTGGGTTACAAAAGGTAATAGCTAATGTAAACAATTGTGAAGCATGTCTGGATGTCGTTGTGATGTCTAGATGTCTATCAGAGTTGGAATGAACATTTGGCAATCCTCTGAAATGTGTTTAAGCGCTTATAGTTAAGTTTCCCTCACACTTAATCTCACTAAATGTGAGTCTGGGAAAGCTAGAGTATCCTAGGTTTGTAAGAAGGTGGGCCAAGGTGAAGTGCGCCCTCTTGAGGCTAAGATACCAACCCTGCAGTTGTGCTTTTGTAGAACCCCTGTTCTAATGACTCCTGACTACACTCAATTCTTCAAGCTGTAAGCTGGGGCTGGAGCTGTCCTCCTTAAAGAAGACTCGAGGTGTTGACCATCCAGTTTATTTTTCATAGAAATTGAAGGAACATCAGATCATGTATAGAACCACTGAGAAGGAAGCCTAGCACTCTTATTAGCTTTTCAACACTTTATGTGGGGTTGAGTGTTTTGGCAGTAGTGCTCTATATATACCACAATATCAGCTGAAGACTGATGAGATGGTTCATGATTGTTCAAGGTTTTAATGTTCAGAATAAGAAAGATTGTGAAAATGTAGTTGCTGATGCGTTGTCTAGGCAGTAGTGTGAGGGTGTTATGACCCTGGGGAGTGTAGAAGAGAGCCTCGTTGGTGCAGCCATGTTTGTTTACAGCGTCAGAAAGATGAAGCAGTTTAGGAACACAGAGTCCTAACCTGACGTCAGTCCAATTATTCCATTCCACCTTAAATGGTGCAGCAGATTTAGTCAAAAGTATTCACCAACTGTATAGCACCAGAATGGAACAGGTGGAACATAATTGGGATGAGATGCCGATTTCAGTAGGGCATCAATCTTAGTGTGCTTCTCTATCCTTCTTCTACTTAAGCACAACTCTAATAATGAACATATGATGCTTTAAATACAAAAACAGAAAATATTATTTAAATTCAGCCTGTAGTTCAAAACTACATCCAACCAAACACCACTGTCTGACTCACTGTTGTCTTTACCTAGTTAATAGATGTAGATCTGCACTCTTAGCTCCTTCAGTGGGGGTTTTTTTCAACCATTTCAGCCCAAAAAAAAAAGCTTCTAAGCTTTTCAGTCCCTGAGATCAATCCTGGAGGACTTGTGTCCATCTGCTGAATTAAGAAAACAAATGGTAAATGTGGCATCAATCTATACAAAATGAAAATGTGAGCGAGTTAGACAGTCATGCAGTGAGGTGAGGATGAATCAATGCGAGGACCAGCGGGCAGTGTTTTCTTCTTTTTCTTGTCTTACCTTTGTCTTCTTTTCGTCTTATATTTTCTTTTTTATCTTTGTCGTCTTTGTCGTCTTTCTTCTTTGTCTTTGTAATTTTCTTTTTTCTTGTTTTCTTCTTTGACTTCTTTTTCTCAATATATATTTTTTTGTCTTTCTTCTGTCTTCTTAGTCTTCGGCTTTTTGTTTTTCTTATTTTTCTTTTCTTAGTGTTTTTGTCTTGTCAAGTCAAATTTATTTGTATAGTGCTTTGTACAACTGTTGTGGTCACAAAGCAGCTTTACATAATTAGTAATTAGTAAAAGACAGAAAAAAGTCTTTAATAGCAGTCCTAAAATAGAGCCTTGTGGAACTCCATATCTTACTTCTGTGTAATTTGAAGATAAATCTTTACAAACTCCTTTAGATATGATTTGAACCACCATAGGGCTGGTCCTGTGATTCCAACCATTTTCTCTAATCTTTCTAGTAATATAGTATGATCTATTGTATCAAAGGCTGCACTAAGGTCTAGTAGGGCTAATAAAGATACATAGCCTTTATCAGAGGCAAGAAGGAGATCATTTTTATTCTTCACTAGGGAGGTCTCAGTGCTGTGATGGGATCTGAATCCAGATTGGAATTTCTCATACATGTCATTTGTACTCAGGTATAAGCAGAGTTGTTGGCCTACAGCTTTTTCTAAAATCTTGGATATGTATGTTAAGTTGGAGATGGGTCTGTAAATAGACAATACACAAGGATCAAGATTTGGCTTCTGGATTAAAGGTTTTATGACTGCCAATTTAAGTTTTTTAAGGTTTTTGGGAAATGCCCTAGGCTAAGGGATGAATTTACAATTGTTAAAAGAGGTCTAATTAGAAGTGAGAGTATTTCTTTTAGCAATTTAGAGGGAATCGGGTCAAGTTGTACAGGCTGTACAATTTGGTGAGGAAATATTTTTTTTTTCTAGTAAGTTTAGAGATCTCGCTAAAAAGAACTCTGGGATTGTCTGTTTTTGTTTTTCTCAATCAGCGAGGCCAAATACGCTGAGCGAGCTTTAATGAGTGCCTTTCTATATTGACTAAGGCTGTCCTTCCACACAGAGTGGAACACCTCTAGTTTGGTCGTCCACCATTTACGCTCTAGTTTCTGCACTGTTTTTAGTTTTTGCCTTGTCATTTTACTTTTAAACAGTGCTTCTTTGTCTAAGGTTGATTGAAGGGTATTTTCCAGGTCGTTCGTTAATGTAACTAGCTCCGTTTGGAGTCATTGGGGTTATTGCGCGCTTTAGACAGTGTTGCGGGGAAAAAATTAACATTCTGCCTAAGATGTGTCTCAAAGGAGATTAGATAATGGTCTGATATTACTGAGCTTTGAGGTACAATATTTAGATGATCAATTATAACACTCAGGGTCAGGACTAAATCTAGGGTATGGTTACAGTAATGTGTGGGTCCAGTCACATTTTTTGTGATGCCGACAGAATCTAAGATTGATACAAACGCCTTTGCTAATGGATCATCTGCTTTTTCAAAATGAATATTAAAGTCTTCTACTATTATAAATTTGTCACTGCACACTGACAAAATCACAAAATTATTAAAAAAATTCAGAATATGACCCTGGAGGCCTATAAATATTAATTTAGTCTGAATGCATTTTTATTTGTTGCTGGATTTGATTTTTTAATGTAGAAAATCTCAAAAGAAGTGAAAGTGTTAGTGTTTTTGAATAATATGTAGTGTATTCTGGTAGATTATGCATACTCCACCTCCTGTGCCTGATAATCTAGGGCTATGTACATATTTATAACCTGCGGCGGTGGCTTCATTTACTGCTATACATTGATCAGGTTTCAGTGTGGCAGAAAATGTCTAGTTTCTAATTAATTTATTAAAACAAGCAGATTTAGATATTCTATGTTTGGCTTTAATTTGGGGCACAGACAGTCTTAATACAATGAAACCTGGGTGACCTCAAAGCAGCTCGCAGACGGTTTAGCGTGTCTGTCTGCGGCCTGGTCCCGGCTTTGGATTGTCAGCAGCCTTTTACACTACTCGACTAACTAGCAGACTATGCGTTATGCTGCACGAAAATAGGGCAGCACCCTCCTGCGTGGGGTGGACGCCATCCCTACCTAAAAAACAGGCTTGCCCTCAAACTTTAATCAGTTATCTATGTTATTTAGTGCTGTGATTCGGCTGTGAGACTCAATCGAATGAAGTTGCCGGTGAGTGGAAGCACAAGATAGATGTTTCTAATAAAGTGACCGTAACTTAAAGCTACCTTACACTCAGCAAAAGTCCATTCTCTATCAGCAGAGAAACCTTTGGATGAAAAGTACTGAGCTATCTTTTGCTCATTAATATATTTCTTCACTATGCCATTGATTACTTTTTCAAAATCAGAATCAGTCCACTGAGGCATTTCAGTCCCTCCCTTAACTAAGGTGCTGCTTTTATAGTTAAGAGACTTCCATGAGTCTTTACCAAGATTCTGAGTATGTTGGCCTTTTCTTGACATGGTGTGGAAACAGGAGAACAAATCCAAGTTTTCTTCTTATTAACTAAACTACAGAAGAACAAAAACACAACTCCGTTCAGAGAGGATTACGGTTACAAACGTTACGTTTAACAGTAACAAAACAAACTTCTCTCCTTTAGAGAGGATAACAGCCACAAAACACTAGGTTTTTATCAGTGACAAACAGATAACTTCTCTTCTTTCAGAGAGGCTAACAATTACTGACTCCTCTGTCTTAAGAAAACAGAATTTCTCTCAGATTCGAAATGGCGTTTACTCACCAAGAAGGTTTTAGTAGGCCATCCGGGTCACGGCACCACATTGTTAGAAATCCGGCATAAAGGAGACAGATTCAGGAGTCAGGAGACTGGATCTTTAGCATTGGAGTTTATTCACGTGCAGACAGAAAATCATACACTGGCACAGCTTAGTTGATCACGGTCAGTCTAGTCTAGTCCGACCATGTCTAGTCCGAACCAATCCAGTCTGAACCAATCCAGTCTAAAACAGAATCCAGTCTAAAACAGAATCCAGTCTGATTAGGGGTATTTTGAGAGGGCCTTATATATATTGGAAATTGTGGGAGGGGAAAGGTTCATGAAGAGGAGTTTAAGGAGGGGTAGGAGGGGGATGAAGGACAGGTCACTTGGAGTATCAACAGTAGGGGGTGATAGTTAGCACTTTAAAGAGGGGTAGGAGGTGGGTGAAGTTGAGGGGGGTTGATGGTCATCACACATCAAAGGTCATCGGTATGACCACTTGATTGTTGTCACCTTTTGAGGGTTATTCGAATTACCATATACAAAGAGAGAGAGTGACCACTTTAGGCCGGCAGACGAAGGGTAACAAAAGGTGAGACAAAGGATTAAGATAACCATTTGATAAGTTGAAACCACATGAAAGTAATGTTAGAAAGGGCCATATTTTCTCTCAGCTACAACTCTCAGGTCTTTGGTCTTCACCTATATAAGGCCATCAGTTGTCAGGTACATCTGGATTGTACACAAAACTGTCTTCCCTCCATTGGGCGTTGTGCCCACTTGGGCTATTCGGGGTCAGTGTGGGTGGAGGTGGAAGAACTGCCGATTGGCTTTTCAATTTTGCTTTCTGTCAGTGTGATCTCACCCTTGCATGAGTATGATGCAGGACCTCTAGTGTGCACCTTAGGAGTGTCTGGTGGGTTAGGGGGTTCAGGCTGATCTTTGACCTTGAACTTGACCAAACCTTGCATCTCCATCTCCACATCAGTTTCGGTCCAGGTGGTCACGTGAAGTGGTCACTGCATTGCTGTCTGCTCTTGTCCATCTGATTCAGGGGCATATGGAGGTGGTCTCAGGTTTGAGCCGAGAATACAGCCCGGGCTTGTTTGTCTTGTCATCATGTTGTTTGCTTATCTCCATGTTGTGAAAGTTAGCCTACGAGTGATAAGAAGATAAGGGGTGATAAGAGAAGTACAGGGGTGCTATAAGAAGATAAATGGGTGATGAGAAATATTGGCGTAATACAAGAAGATATGGGGTGATAAGAGAAACAAAGGGGTGAAACCAGTAGAAGGATGTTACAAGAGAAATATGGAGTGTTAAGAGAAATATGGGGAGTTATAAAGAATAAATTAAGGGGTGTTAAAAGAAAAAGAAGGGGTATTATTAGAAGAAACTGGGTATTACAAGAAGGGTGAGTAATTATACAAGTGAAGAGATAGGGTATAGTGTACACAGAAGCTTGTGTGTGTGAATGTGAAGGGAATTATCGTGTGTCTCTCAGTCTATGTGTGGATTCTGGGTGGCTATGTTCTGTTGGGGTTGAAGGGATATGTTTGGAGAGTAATTCTAAAAACTCACCATACTGTTGTCTTTTATTGTGAGATCTTGTGCTTTGCAGGAGATCTCACAATAAGAAAAATCTCAGAAAAACGAGAGAGGAGCTATATTTAAGTTTGTGCACAGAATCAATAAAAGCCAAATTAATTGGGGTTGTAAAAAGATAAGGGTAAAAGCTGAAAAGAATTCTGTTATTGTCTCAGAAAAATGTGTGCATTTGTGGGAGGTTGCAAATTTAAGGGAAGACACAGTATGGGGGCCCCCGGAGAGAAGAAAAAGAGGAGTAAATGTTACATGTTGTATGTCTAGTCTGAGATTTTGTTTTAATGGCCAATAAAAGATAAATGGATCCATTCGATAGAGTTATGTGATAATGAGTGTAGAAAAGCAGTAGGAAATCTATGAAATAAATAGGTTTTGTAGATATGTGGGTTGGAATGAAGTATAGGAAAATTAATGAGCCCTGACTGGGCATCAGAGAGGGAGATAGGTAAAGGAACAGTTTCATAAACCACTAAAGCAGCCCATACTGGCACCAGGTCACGTGTAGTACAAGAATACTGTTAATAAGTCCTGTGGTTGTTGTATGGATACTGGAATGTGGGTTTTATAGTGTAAGTCCAACCTACCAACCTGAGAAAGAGATTTGACTAGTTTCAAATAGTTATACATAGAAGATGTGTTTATATCTTGTGTAGGTAATTCTTTGTATGAATAACATAAGCATTATTGTTAAGCACTGTAGGAAAGTAATCTCTGGTATTTCTGTTCTATCCTGGCAGAAAGGGAATCTATCCACCTGTACATACTAGCATCTAAATAGGTTCTGCACAGATGCTTTTGGTTGAACTTTCACCACTGGAAAGGGGAGCCTCATGTATGCAAGCATACACATACACTAAGGTTTAAGGTTGGTAGAGAGTTAAATCACTTTTAAACACACATGGTTAAAGATTCTCTCACTTGATTAGCTTAAGATTAGATCTGAATTACAAGTAATCTGGTTTGATTCTCCTTTCTCTTTTATGGGATGTGAGAGGAGACAGAAAGAAGGACCTAAGGAGGGGCAACTGGTGAGTGACGTGCCAGAAACGTCACATGGACTGAGTGGAAGAAGCTGTGCTGACTTCAGATCAGGCTAGTGTGCTTATCCACAGATCACTTCCCTGTATACACCCGCATTCTAAACAAATGTGTATTCATATTTATAGTGCTATTAATTATATAATACTTGCTAACAGTTGCCAACTGATTGGTTGGGCAGTGACTTTGATTACTTAAAGATAACACACTTGGGGGTTAAACATATTGTTGAAAGCCACAGGTAGGGAAGTATTTGGTGGTTTAACTCTTACTAGAGGAGGACTTTTTTTTTTTTTTTAGAGTGGTCATACATTCTTAAGGTCTGGGCTGTTCTGAAGTTGGCAAACCTCAGTTAATTTCAACAACTCGTATAGTAACTTTTAATAAACAAATAAATAAATATCGTATAATTCAAAGTAGACAGTGAAGTGGTAGTAATTTCAATAATTTAAAGTAATCTTTTTCACACTCAAATAACATAGAGGCCATTATTATGCCAACTATGGGTACAAACACTTCAAAAGGAATTACTCCTGTTGATGTAGTTAAAATAATCCATTAATTAAAGGCATAACTAAGACATCAGAGAAATGGCACAAGCGTTGGCCTGACATTGACCAACCATGGCCAGTGGAGGGGACTCTTAATCCAGATGTAATTAAAGTAATGCAAGTACTTCTGGCCACGTACAAGGCTAACCAAAAGAAAGGTAAGAAGGGGGAAAAAAACATAAGAAGAAGAGACCGATGGAGCTTGGCATTCTCCAGTTGCTTGAATAAGAAGGGCAGAAACTGGTCAAAGCAGCAAAGGATAAGAGAGAGAGGAGTGCAGCAGAAATGGAGAGACAGATGAGAGGAATAGGAAAGCAGATGGCAGAAATTAATGAGCCATTTTCACACGTAAACAAGAACCCCCCACATATGAGAAGGAATTGAAGTCTGAGAAGATCTATCCCCAGCTCCCAGTGATCACTCAAGAGGGCAAATATCACATCAGAGATGATGGCCGAATAGTGGAAGCAGGAAAAGCAGAAACAATTATAATAATGTATTTTCCAAAAGCAAGAAGAAATCAACATATATGTAAACTGAAGGTGAAGTGAAGATCAGGAGGACAAAAGTTGGAGATGATGTGGATGAAAGTGCGTGGGAAGCCAGAAGAGGATGTGATCCAGCAGTCACGCTTAGAACGTGAACAAGTAAGACAAAGAATAAAGTCAATACATGAAAAGAAAATGAATGCTTACTTACCGATAACACAGTTGCAGATGAAAAAAAAAGCCAGAAAGCCAGAGGTCCACATTCAGACAACCATATACAGTTGATGTATAGTCTCTTGGAATCATGAGGTCCTGTGAACAAAGACAAAGAAGAAAGTCAACAACTGAAAAGAAACATAATGCTTTCTTACCGATGACACAGTTGAAGATGAATAGAAAGTCAGTCAGATTGAGTTGCAGATGTAGACAACGGCAAAAAATTGGAGATCGATAGCCTCTTGGGATCATGAAATCCTGTCAACTAGTAGGACAAAAAAGAAAATCAAAATATGAAAAGAAAGTGAATGTATACTCACCTGTTACACAGTTGAAGATAAATTAAAAGCCAATAAGAAGAAAAATCCAGATACAGACAATGGCAAACAGCTGGAGATGAACAGTCTCTTGGCATCATGAGGTCCTGTGAACAAGACAAAGAAGAAAGTCCATACATGAAAAGAAACGGAATGTAGACTTACCTGTTACACAGTTGCAGATGAATACACAGCCAGTAAGAAATACTTCCAGATGCAGATAACCACATACAGCTGGACTTGAATAGTCTCTTGGGATCATGAAGTCCTGTGAACAAGTAAGACAAAGATGAAAATCAAAATATTAAAAAAGAAACTGAATGTATACTTACCTGTAACACAGTTGCAGATTAATACACAGCCAATAAGACGAAAAACCCAGATGCAGATGAATAGTCTCTTGGGATCATGAGGTCCTGAAAACAAGACAAAGAAGAAATTCAATACATGAAAAAAACTGAATGTATACTTACCTGTTACAAAGTTGCAGATGAAAAAAAAGCCAGTAAGGCAGAGTTCCAGATTCAGACAACCATATACAGTTGCTGTATAGTCTCTTGGGATCACGAGGTCCTGTGAAGAAGTAAAACAAAGAAGAAAGTTAATACATGAAAAGAAACGGAATGTTTACTTACCTGTAACAAAGTTGCAGATGAATACACAGTAAGAAAGAAAGAATTCCAGATGCAGACAACATACAGCTGGACATGGACAGTCTCTTGGGATCATGAAGTCCTGTCAACAAGTAAGACAAAGAAGAAAATCAAAACATGAAAAGAAACTGAATGTTTACTTACCTGTAACAAAGTTGCAGATGAATACACAGCCAATAAGACGAAAAATCCAGATGCACACAACTGCAAACAGCTGGAGATGAATAGTCTCTTGGGATCATGAGGTCCTGTTAACAAGACAAAAAGAAAGTCAATACATGAAAAGAAATGGAATGTATACTTACCTGTTACACAGTTGCAGATGAATACACAGTCAGTAAGAAAGAATTCCAGATGCAGACAACCACATACAGCTGGACATGGACAATCTCTTGGGATCATGAAGTCCTGTCAACAAGTAAGACAAAGAAGAAAATCAAAATATGAAAAGAAACTGAATGTTTTCTTACCTGTAACACAGTTGCAGATGAATACACAGCCAATAAGACGAAAATTCAAGATGCAGATGAATAGTCTCTTGGGATCATGAGGTCTTGTAAACAAGACAAGGAAGAAAATCAATGCATGAAAAGAAGCTGAATGTATACTTACCTTTTACACAGTTGCAGATGAATACACAGCCAATAAGACGAAAAATCCAGATAAAGACAACAACATACAGCTGGAGATTAATAGTCTCTTGGGATCATGAAGTCTTCTGAATAAGTAAGACAAAGAAGAATGTCAATACATGAAAAGACACGGAATGCTTACTTACCGATTAAACAGTTGCAGATGAATACACAGCCATTCAAAAAGAATTCCAGATGCAGACAACCACATATAGCTGGACATGGACAGTCTCTTGGGATCATGAAGTTCTCTGAACAAGTAAGACAAAGAAGAAAGTCAATACATGAAATGAAACTGAATGCTTACTTTCGGATTACACAGTTGCAGACGAACACAGCCAATAAGATGAAAAATCCAGATGCAGACAACGGCAAACAGCTGGAGATAGATACACTCTTGGCATCAAGAGGTCCTGTCAACAAGTAAGACAAAGATGAAAGTCAAAACATGAAAAGAAACTGAATGTATACTTACCTATTACACAGTTGCAGATGAAGACACAGCCAAGAAGACGAAAAATCCAGATGCAGACAACGACAAACAGCTGGAGATAGATACACTCTTGGCATCAAGAGATCCTGTCAACAAGTAAGACAAAGAAGAAAGTCAATACATTAAAAGAAACTTAATGTATACCTACCTGTTACACAGTTGCAGATGAACACAGCCAATAAGATGAAAAATCCAGATGCAGACAACGGCAAACAGCTGGAGATAGATACACTCTTGGCATTAAGAGGTCCTGTCAACAAGTAAGACAAAGATGAAAGTCAATACATGAAACGAAACGGAATATATACTTACCTGTTACACCGTTGCAGATGAATACACAGCCAGTAAGACGAAAATTCCAGATGCAGTTGAATAGTCTTTTGGGATCACGAGGTCCTGTGAACAAGTAAGACAAAGAAGAAAGTCAATACATGAAAAGAAACTGAATGTATACTTACCTGTAACACAGCTGTAGATGTACAAAGCCAATAAGACGAAAAATCCAGATGCAGACAACGGCAAACAGCTGGAGATGAATAGTCTCTTGGGATCATGAGGTCCTGTAAACAAGACAATAATAAGGTCAATTCATGAAAAGAAACTGAATGTATACTTACCTGTTACACAGCTGCAGATGAATACACAGCCAGTAAGAAAGAATTCCAGATGCAGACAACCACATACAGCTGGACATGGACAGTCTCTTGGGATCATGAAGTCCTGTGAACAAGTGAGACAAAGAAGAAAGTCAATACATGAAAACAAACTGAATGTATACTTACCTGTAACACAGTTGCAGATGAATACACAGCAAATAAGACGAAAAATCCAGATGCAGATGAATAGTCTCTTGGGATCATGAGGTCCTGTAAACAAGACAAAGAAGAAAGTCAATACATGAAAAGAAACTGAATGTATTCTTACCTGTTACACAGTTGCAGATGAATACACAGCCAGTAAGAAAGAATTCCAGATGCAGACAACCACATACAGCTCGACATGGACAGTCTCTTGGGATCATGAAGTCCTGGGAACAAGACAAAAAAGAAAGTCAATACATGAAAAGAAACGGAATGTATACTTACCTGTTACACAGTTGCAGGTGAAAAAAAAGCCAGTAAGCCAGAGTTCCAGATTCAGACAACCATATACAGTTGATGTATAGTCTCTTGGCATCATGAAGTCCTGTGAACAAGTAAGACAAATAAGAAAATCAAAATATGAAAAGAAACTGAATGTATACTTACCTGTTACACAGTTGCAGATGAATACACAGCCATTAAGAATGAATTCCAGATGCAGACAACCACATACAGCTGGACATGGACAGTCTGTTGGGATCATGAAGTCCTATGAAAAAGTAAGACAAAGAAGAATATCAAAATATGAAAAGAAACTGAATGTATACTTAACTGTTACACAGTTGCAGATGAATACACAGCCAAGAAGACGAAAAATCCAGATGCAGTCAGGTTGAGTTCCAGATGCAGACAACAGCAAATAATTGAAGGTTTGATAGCCTCTTGGGATCACTAGGTCTTGTGAACAAGTAAGACAAAGAATAAAATCAAAATATGAAAAGAAACTGAATGTATACTTACCTGTTACACAGTTGCAGATGAATAGAAAATCAGTCAGGTTGAGTTCCAGATGCAGACAACAGCAAATAATTGAAGGTTTGATAGCCTCTTGGGATCACTAGGTCTTGTGAACAAGTAAGACAAAGAATAAAATCAAAATATGAAAAGAAACTGAATGTATACTTACCTGTTACACAGTTGCAGATGAAAAAAAAAGCCAGTAAGCCAGAGTTCCAGATTCAGACAACCATATATAGTTGATGTATAGTCTCTTGGGATCACGAGGTCCTGTGAACAAGTAAACAAGACAAAGAAGAAAGTCAATACATGAAAAGAAACTGAATGTTTACTTACCTGTAACACAGTTGCAGATGAATACACAGCCAATAAAACGTAAAATCCAGATGCAGACAACGGCAAACAGCTGGAGATGAATAGACTCTTGGGATCATGAGGTCCTGTAAATAAGACAAAAAAAAGTCAATACATGAATAGAAACGGAATGTATACTTACCTTTTACACAGCTGCAGATGAATACACAGCCAGTAAGAAAGAGTTCCAGATGCAGACAACATCATACAGCTGGACAAGGACAGTCTCTTGGGATCATGAAGTCCTGTGAACAAGTAAGACAAAGAAGAAAGTCAATACATGAAAAGAAACTGAATGCTTACTTACCTGTTACACAGTTGCAGATGAATAGAAAATCAGTCAGGTTAAGTTTCAGATTCAGACAACGGCAAACACTTGGAGATCGATAGCCTCTTGGGATCATGAAGTCCTGTCAACAATTACGACAAAGAATAAAATCAAAATATGAAAAGAAACTGAATGTATACTTACCTGTAACACAGTTGCAGATGAATACACAGCCAGTTAGAAAGAATTCCAGATGCAGACAACCACATACAGCTGGACATGGACAGTCTCTTGGGATCATGAAGTTCTGTGAACAAGTAAGAGAAAGAAGAAAATCAAAATATGAAAAGAAACTGAATGTATACTTACCGATTACACAGTTGCAGATAAAAAAAAAGCCAGTAAGCCAGAGTTCCAGATTCAGACAACCATATACAGTTGATGTATAGTCTCTTGAGATCACAAGGTCCTGTGAAAAAGGAAGACAAAGAAGAAAGTCATTACCTGAAAAGAAACTGAATGTAGACTTACCTGTAACACAGTTGCAGATGAATACACAGCCAAGAAGACGAAAAATCCAGATGCAGACAACGGCAAAAAGCCGGAGATGAATAGTCTCTTGGGATCATGGAGTCCTGTGAACAAGTAATACAAAGAAGAAAATCAAAATATGAAAAGAAACTGAATATATACTTACCAGTTACACAGTTGCAGATGAAAACACAGCAATTAAGAAAGAATTCCAGATGCAGACAACCACATACAGCTGGACATGGACAGTCTCTTGGGATCATGAAGTCCTGTGAACAAGAAAGACAAAGAAGAAAATCAAAATATGAAAAGAAACTGAATATATACTTACCAGTTACACAGTTGCAGATGAACACGCAGCCATTAAGAAAGAATTCCAGATGCAGACAACCACATACAGCTGGACATGGACAGTGTCTTGGGATCATGAAGTCCTGTGAACAAGACAAAGAAGAAAGTCAATACATGAAAAGAAACTGAACGCTTACTTACCACATACACAGTTGCAGATGAATACACAGCCAATAGGACTTAAAATCCAGATGCAGACAACAGCAAACAGCTGGAGATGAATAGTCTCTTGGGATCATGAGGTCCTGTAAACAAGACAAAAAAAAAGTCAATACATGAATAGAAACGGAATGTATACTTACCTGTTACACAGTTGCAGATGAATATAAAATCAGTCAGGTTGAGTTCCAGATTCAGACAATGGCAAACAGCTGGAGATTGAGAGCCTCTTGGGATCATGAGGTCCTGTGAACAAGTAAGACAAAGAAGAAAATCAAAATATGAAAAGAAACTGAATGTATACTTACCGATTACACAGTTGCAGATGAAAAAAAAAGCCAGTAAGCCAGAGTTCCAGATTCAGACAACCATATATAGTTGATGTGTAGTCTCTTGGGATCACGAGGTCCTGTGAACAAGTAAACAAGACAAAGAAGAAAGTCAATACATGAAAAGAAACTGAATGTTTACTTACCTGTAACACAGTTGCAGATGAATACACAGCCAATAAGACGTAAAATCCAGATGCAGACAACGGCAAACAGCTGGAGATGTATAGACTCTTGGGATCATGAGGTCCTGTAAATAAGACAAAAAAAAAGTCAATACATGAATAGAAACGGAAAGTATACTTACCTGTTACACATTTGAAGATGAATACACAGCCAAGAAGACGAAAAATCCAGATGCAGACAACGGCAAACAGCCGGAGATGAATAGTCTCTTGGGATCATGAAGTCCTGTGAACAAGTAAGACAAAGAAGAAAATCAAAATATGAAAAGAAACTGAATATATACTTACCAGTTACACAGTTGCAGATGAACACACAGCCATTAAGAAAGAATTCCAGATGCAGACAATCACATACAGCTGGACATGGACAGTGTCTTGGGATCATGAAGTCCTGTGAACAAGTAAGACAAAGAAGAAAGTCAATACATGAAAAGAAACTGAATGCTTACTTACCTGTAACACAGTTGCAGATGAATACACAGCCAATAAGAGGTAAAATCCAGATGCAGTTGAAAAGTCTCTTGGGATCACGAGGTCCTGTGAACAAGTAAGACAAAGAAGAAAATCAATACATGAAAAGAAACGTAAAGCTTACTTACCTGTAACACAGTTGCAGATGAATACACAGCCAATAAGAGGTAAAATCCAGATGCAAACAACAGCAAACAGCTGGAGATGAATAATCTCTTGGGATCATGAGGTCCTGTAAATAAGACAAAAAAAAGTCAATACATGAATAGAAACGGAATGTATTCTTACCTGTTACACAGTTGCAGATGAATACACAGCCAGTAAGAAAGAGTTCCAGATGCAGACAACATCATACAGCTGGACAAGGACAGTCTCTTGGGATCATGAAGTCCTGTGAACAAGACAAAGAAGAAAGTCAACACATAAAAAGAAACTGAATGTATAGTTACCTGTCACACAGTTGCAGATGAAAAAAAAAGCCGGTAAGCCAGAGTTCCAGATGCTGACAACCATATGCAGTTGATGTATAGTCTCTCGGGATCACAAGGTTCTGTGAACAAGTAAGACAAAGAAGAAAGTCAATACATGAAAAGAAACTGAATGCTTACTTTCCGATTACACAGTTGCAGATGAATACACAGCCAATAAGACGGAAAATCCAGATGCAGACAATGGCAAACACTTGGAGATCGATATCCTCTTTGGATCATGAAGTCCTGTGAACAAGTAAGACAAAGAAGAAAATGAATACATGAATAGAAACGGAATGTATTCTTACCTGTTACAAAGTTGCAGATGAATACAAAGCCAGTAAGAAAGAATTCCAGATGCAGACAACCACATCCAGCTGGACATGGATAGTCCCTTGGGATCACGAGGTCCTGTTAAAAAGACAAAGAAGAAAGTCAATAAATGAAAAGAAGCTGAATGTATACTTACCTGTTACACAGTTGCAGATGAATACACAGCCATTAAGAAAGAATTCCAGATGCAGATAATCACATACAGCTGGACATGGATAGTCTCTTGGGATCATGAAGTCCTGTGAACAAGTAAGACAATGAAGAAAGTCAATACATGAAAAGAAACTGAATGCTTACTTACCGATTACACAGTTGCAGATGAACAGAAAGTCAGTCAGATTGAGTTCCAGATGCAGACAACGGCCAAAACTTGGAGATCGATAGCCTCTTGGTATCATGAAGTCCTGTGAACAAGTAAAACAAAGAAGAAAGTCAAAACATGAAAAGAAACTGAATGTATACTTACCTGTTACACAGTTGCAGATGAATAGAAAGTCAGTCAGATTGAGTTCCAGATGCAGACAACGGCAAACACTTGGAGATCGATAGCCTCTTGGGGTCATGAAGTCCTGTCAACAAGTAAGACATAGAAGAAAATCAATACATGAAAAGAAACTGAATGTATACTTACCTATTACACAGTTGCAGATGAAAAAAAAAGCCGGTAAGCCAGAGTTCCAGATGCAGACAACCATATACAGCTGGACATGGATAGTCTCTTGGGATCATGAAGTCCTGTGAACAAGTAAGACAAAGAAGAAAATCAATACATGAAAAGAAACGGAATGCTTACTTACCGATTACACAGTTGCAGATGAATACACAACCATTAAGAAAGAATTTCAGATGCAGACAACCACATACAGCTGGACATGGACAGTCTCTTGGGATAATGAAGTCCTGTGAAGAAGTAAGACAAAGAAGAAAATGAATACATGAAAAGAAACTGAAGGTATACTTACCTGTCACACAGTTGCAGATGAATAGAAAGTCAGTCAGATTGAGTTCCAGATGCAGACAACGGCAAACACTTGGAGATCGATAGCCTCTTGGTATCATGAAGTCCTGTGAACAAGTAAGACAAAGAAGAAAGTCAAAACATGAAAAGAAACTGAATGCATACTTACCTGTTACACAGTTGCCGATGAATAGAAAGTCAGTCAGATTGAGTTCCAGATGCAGACAACGGCAAACACTTGGAGATCGATAGCCTCTTGGGATCATGAACTCCTGTCAACAAGTAAGACAAAGAAGAAAATCAATACATGAAAAGAAACTGAATGTATACTTACCTATTACACAGTTGCAGATGAAAAAAAGCCAGTAAGCCAGAGTTCCAGATTTAGACAACCATATATATTTGATGTATAGTCTCTTGGGATCACGAGGTCCTGTGAACAAGTAACACAAAAAAGAAAGTCAATACATGAAATGAAACTGAATGCTTACTTACCGATTAAACAGTTGCAGTTGAATAGAAAGTGAGTTAGATTGAGTTCCAGATGCAGACGTCGGCAAACACTTGGAGATTGGTAGCCTCTTGGGATCATGAAGTCCTGTGAACAAGTAAGATAAAGAAGAAAGTCAAAATATGAAAAGAAACTGAATGTATACTTACATGTAACACAGTTGCAGATTAATTCAAAGCCAATAAGACGAAAAATCCAGATGCAGATGAATAATCGCTTGGGATAATGAGGTCCTGTAAACAAGACAAAGAAGGAAGTCAATACAGAATGTACACTTACCTTTTACACAGTTGCAGATGAATACACAGCCAATAAGACGAAAAATCCAGATGCAGTTGAATAGTCTCTTGGGATCATGAAGTCCTGTGAATAAGTAAGACAAATAAGAAAGTCAGTACATGAAAAGAAACTGAATGTATACTTACCTGTTACACGGTTGCAGTTGAAAAGAAACAGAATGTATACTTACCTATTGCACAGTTGCAGATGAATAGAAAGTCAGTCAGATTGAGTTCCAGATGCAGACAACGGCAAACCCTTGCAGATCGAAAGCCTCTTGGGATCATTAAGTCCTGTCAACAAGTAAGACAAAGAAGAAAATCTAAATATGAAAAGAAATTGAATGTATACTTACCTATAACACAGTTGCAGATGAATACACACCCAATAAGACGTAAAATCCAGATGCAGACAACGGCAAACAGCTGGAAATGAATAGTCTCTTGGGATCATGAGGTCCTGTAGACAAGATAAATAGAAAGTCAATACATGAAAAGAAACTGAATATATACTTACCTGTTACACAGTTGCAGATGAATAGAAAGTCAGTCAGATTGAGTTCCAGATGCAGACAACAGTAAACACTTGGAGATCGATAGCCTCTTGGGATCATGAAGTCCTGTGAACAAGACAAAGAAGAAAATTAAAACATGAAAAGAAACTGAATGTATACTTACCTGTT
Organism: Salminus brasiliensis; assembly: GCF_030463535.1. NCBI lineage: Eukaryota > Metazoa > Chordata > Actinopteri > Characiformes > Bryconidae > Salminus > Salminus brasiliensis. The sequence goes on along the minus strand of NC_132883.1, from coordinate 24,519,358 downwards.
ACACTGTTGCAGATTAATACACATCCAATAAGACAAAAAATCCAGATGCAGATGAATAGTATCTTGTGATCATGAGGTCCTGTAAACAAGACAAAGAAGAAAGTCAATACAACAAAAGAAACTGAATGTACACTTACCTATTACATAGTTGCAGATGAATAGAAAGTCAGTCAGATTGAGATCCAGTTGCAGACAACCACATACAGCTGGACATGGATAGTCTCTCTGGATCATGAAGTCCTGTGAACAAGTAAGACACAAAAGAAAATCAAAATATGAAAAGAAACTGAATATATACTTACGTGTTACACAGTTACAGATGAATACACACCCAATAAGACGAAAAATCAAGATGCAGTTGAATAGCCTCTTGGGATCACGAGGTCCTGTGAACAAGTAAGACAAAGAAGAAAATCAATACATGAAAAGAAACGGAATGCTTACTTACCGATTACACAGTTGCAGATGAATACACAGCCATTAAGAAAGAATTTCAGATGCAGACTACCACATACAGCTGGACATGGACAGTCTCTTGGGATCATGAAGTCCTGTGAAGAAGTAAGACAAAGAAGAAAGTCAATACATGAAAATAAACTGAATGTATACTTACCTGTAACACAGTTGCAGATGAAAAAATTAAAGCCAGTAAGCCAGAGTTCCAGATTCAGACAACCAAATACAGCTGATTTATAGTCTCTTGGGATGACGAGGTACTGTGAAGAAGTAAGACAAAGAAAGTCAATACATGAAAAGAAACTGAATGTATACTTACCTGTAACACAGTTGCAGATGAATACACAGTCAGTAAGAAAGAATTCCAGATGCAGACAACCACATACAGCTGGACATCGATAGCCTCTTGGGATCATGAGGTCCTGTAAACAAGACAAAAAGAAAGTCAATACATGAAAAGAAACTGAATGTATACTTACCTGTGACACAGTTGAAAATGAATACACAACCAATAAGACGAAAAATCCAGACAACCACATACAGCTGGAAATCGATAGCCTATTGGGATCCTGAAAACAAGATAAAAAGAAAGTCAATACATAAAAAAACGGAATGTTTACTTACCTGTTACACAGTTGCAGATGAACACACAGTCAGTAAGAAAGAATTCCAGATACAGACAACAACATACAGCTGGACATGGACAGTCTCTTGGGATCACGAGGTCCTGTGAAAAAGTAAGACAAAGAAGAAAGTCAATACATGAAAAGAAACTGAATGTATACTTACCTGTTACACAGTTGCAGATGAATAGAAAGTCAGTCAGATTGAGTTCCAGATGCAAACAACGGCAAACACATGGGAATCGATAGCCTCTTGGGATCATGAAGTCCTGTCAACAAGTAAGACAAAGAAGAAAATCAATACATGAAAAGAAATGGTAATGTATACTTACCTACTACACAGTTACAGAAGAACAAAGTCAGTCAGATTGAGATCAAGATGCAGACAACGGCAAGCACTTGGAGATCGATAGCCTCTTAGGATCATGAAGTCCCGTAAACAAGTAAGACAAAGAAGAAAGTCAATACATGAAAATAAACTGAATGTATACTTACCTGTTACACAGTTGCAGATGAAAAAAAAGCCAGTAAGCCAGAGTTCCAGATTCAGACAACCATATACAGTTGATGTATCGTCTCTTGAGATCACGAGGTCCTGTCAACAAGTAAGACAAAGAAGAAAGTCAATACATGAAAAGAAACTGAATGCTTACTTACCGATTACACAGTTGCAGATAAATAGAAAGTCAGTCAGATTGAGATCCAGATGCAGACAACGGCAAACACTTGGAGATCGATAGCCTCTTGGGATCATGAAGTCCTGTCAACAAGTAAGACAAAGAAGAAAGTCAATACATGAAAAGAAACTGAATGTTTACTTACCTGTTACACAGTTGCAGATGAATACACAGCCAGTAAGAAAGACTTCCAGATGCAGACAACCATATACAGATGGACATGGATAGTGTCTTGCGATCATGAAGTCCTGTGAACAAGTAAAACAAAGAAAAAAAGTCAAATCATGAAAAGAAACTGAATGCTTACTTACCGATTACACAGTTGCAGATGAAAAAAAGCCAGTAAGCTAGAGTTCCAAATTCAGACAACCATATACAGTTGATGTATAGTCTCTTGAGATCATGAGGTCCTTTGAAAGGGACAAAATGAAAGTCAATACATGAAAAGAAGCGGAATGTATACTTACTTGTTACACAGTTGCAGACTAATACACAGCCAGTAAGAAAGACTTCCAGATGCAGACAACCACATACAGCTGGACATGAATATCTCTTGGGATCATGAAGTCCTGACAAAGAGTAAGACAAAGATGAAAATCAATATATGAAAAGAAACTGAATGTATACTTACCTGTTACACAGTTGCAGATGAAAAAAAAGCCAGTAAGCCAGAGTTCTAGATTCAGACAACCATATACAGTTGATATATCGTCTCTTGAGATCACGAGGTCCTGTCAACAAGTAAGACAAAGAAGAAAATCAAAATATGAAAAGAAACTGAATGTTTACTTACCTGTAACACAGTTGCAGAGTAATACACAGTCAGTAAGAAAGAATTCAAGATGCAGACAACTACATACAGCTGCATATGGACAGTCTCTTGGGATCATGAAGTCCTGTGAACAAGTAAGACTAAGAAGAAAGTCAATACATGAAAAGAAACTGAATGCTTACTTACCGATTACACAGTTGCAGATAAATAGAAAGTCAGTCAGATTGAGATCCAGATGCAGACAACGGCAAACACTTGGAGATCGATAGCCTCTTGGGATCATGAAGTCCTGTCAACAAGTTAGACAAAGAAGAAAGTCAATACATGAAAAGAAACTGAATGTTTACTTACCTGTTACACAGTTGCAGATGAATACACAGCCAGTAAGAAAGACTTCCAGATGCAGACAACCATATACAGATGGACATGGATAGTGTCTTGCGATCATGAAGTCCTGTGAACAAGTAAAACAAAGAAAAAAAGTCAAATCATGAAAAGAAACTGAATGCTTACTTACCGATTACACAGTTGCAGATGAAAAAAAGCCAGTAAGCTAGAGTTCCAATTTCAGACAACCATATACAGTTGATGTATAGTCTCTTGAGATCATGAGGTCCTGTGAAAGGGACAAAATGAAAGTCAATACATGAAAAGAAGCGGAATGTATACTTACTTGTTACACAGTTGCAGACTAATACACAGCCAGTAAGAAAGACTTCCAGATGCAGACAACCACATACAGCTGGACATGAATATCTCTTGGGATCATGAAGTCCTGACAAAGAGTAAGACAAAGATGAAAATCAATATATGAAAAGAAACTGAATGTATACTTACCTGTTACACAGTTGCAGATGAAAAAAAGGCCAGTAAGCCAGAGTTCCAGATGCATACAACCATATACAGTTGATGTAACGTCTCTTGGGATCACGAGGTCCTGTGAACAAGTAAAACAATGAAGAAAGTTAATACATGAAAAGAAACGGAATGTTTACTTACCTGTTACACAGTTGCAGATGAATACACAGCAAGAAAGAAAGAATTCCAGATGCAGACAACATACAGCTGGACATGGACAGTCTCTTGGGATCATGAAGGCCTGTGAACAAGTAAGACAAAGAAGAAAGTCAATACATGAAAATAAACTGAATGCTTACTTACCGATTACGCAGTTGCAGATGAATAGAAAGTCAGTCAGATTGAGATCCAGATGCACACAACGGCAAACACTTGGAGATCGACAGACTCTTGGGATCATGAGGTCCTGTAAACAAGACAAAAAGAAAGTCAATACATGAAAAGAAACTGAATGTATACTTACCTGTTACACAGTTGCAGGTGAATAGAAAGTCAGTCAGATTGAGATCCAGATGCACACAACGGCAAACACTTGGAGATCGATAGCCTCTTGGGATCATGAAGTCCTGTGAACAAGTAAGAAAAAGAAGAAAATCAAAATATGAAAAGAAACTAAATGTTTACTTACCTGTAACACAGTTGCAGATGATTACACAGCCAATAAGAAGAAAAATCCAGATGCAGACAACGGCAAACAGCTGGAGATGAATAGTCTTTTGGGATCATGAGGTCCTGTAAACAAAAGAAACTGAATGCTTTTCTACCGATTACACAGTTGCAGATGAATACACAGTCAGTAAGAAAGAATTCCACATGCAGACAACGGAAAACAGCTGGAGATGAATAGTCTCTTCAGATCATGAGGTCCTGTAAACAAGACAAAAAGAAAGTCAATACATGAAAAGGAACTGAATGTATACTTACTTGTTACACAGTTGCAGACTAATACACAGCCAGTAAGAAAGACTTCCAGATGCAGACAACCACATACAGCTGGACATGAATATCTCTTGGGATCATGAAGTCCTGACAAAGAGTAAGACAAAGATGAAAATCAATATATGAAAAGAAACTGAATGTATACTTACCTGTTACACAGTTGCAGATGAAAAAAAGGCCAGTAAGCCAGAGTTCCAGATGCATACAACCATATACAGTTGATGTAACGTCTCTTGGGATCACGAGGTCCTGTGAACAAGTAAAACAATGAAGAAAGTTAATACATGAAAAGAAACGGAATGTTTACTTACCTGTTACACAGTTGCAGATGAATACACAGCAAGAAAGAAAGAGTTCCAGATGCAGACAACCACATCCAGCTGGACAAGGACAGTCTCTTGGGATCATGAAGTCCTGTGAACAAGTAAGACAAAGAAGAAAGTCAATACATGAAAAGAAACTGAATGTATACTTACCTGTTACAAAGTTGCAGATGAATACAAATCCAATAAGAAAGAATTCCAGATTCAGACAACCACATCCAGCTGGACATGGAAAGTCTCTTGGGATCATGAGGTCCTGTAAACAAGACAAAGAAGAAAGTCAATACACGAAAAGAAACTGAATGTATACTTACCTGTTACACAGTTGCAGATGAATAGAAAGTCAGTCAGATTGAGTTCCAGATGCAGACAACGGCAAACACTTGGAGATCGATTGCCTGTTGGGATCATGAATTCCTGTCAAAAAGTAAGACAAAGAAGAAAATCAAAACATGAAAAGAAACTGAATGTATATTTACCTGTTACAAAGTTGAAGATGAATACAAATCCAGTAAGAAAGAATTCCTGATGCAGACAACCACATCCAGCTGGACATGGAAAGTCTCTTGGGATCATGAGGTCCTGTAAACAAGACAAAGAAGAAAGTCAATACATGAAAAGAAACTGAATGTATACTTACCTGTTACACAGTTGCAGATGAATACACAGTCAGTAAGAAAGAATTCCAGATGCAGAAAACCACATACAGCTGGACATCGATAGCCTCTTGGGATCATGAAATCCTATAAACAAGACAAAAAGAAAGTCAATACATGAAAAGAAACTGAATGTATACTTACCTGTTACAAAGTTGAAGATGAATACAAATCCAGTAAGAAAGAATTCCTGATGCAGACAACCACATCCAGCTGGACATGGATAGTCTCTTGGGATCATGAGGTCCTGTAAACAATACAAAGAAGAAAGTCAATACATGAAAAGAAACTGAATGTATACTTACCTGTAACACAGTTGCAGATGAATACACAGCCAATAAGACGTAAAATCTAGATACATACAACGGCAAACAGCTGGAGATAAATAGTCTCTTGGGATCATGAGGTCCTGTAAACAAAACAAAAAAAAGTCAATACATGAAAAGAAACGGAATGTATACTTACCTGTTACACAGTTGCAGATGAATACAAATCCAGTAAGAAAGAATTCCTGATGCAGACAACCACATCCAGCTGGACATGGAAAGTCTCTTGGGATCATGAAGTCCTGTGAATAAGTAAGACAAAGAAGAAAGTCAATACATGAAAAGAAACTGAATGTATACTTACCTGTTACACAGTTGCAGTTGAAAAAAAGCTAGTAAGCCAGAGTTCCAGATTCAGACAACCATATACAGTTGATGTATAGTCTCTTGGGATCACGAGGTCCTGTGAACAAGTAAGACAAAGAAGAAAGTCAATACATGAAAAGAAATTGAATGTATACTTACCTGTTACACAGTTGCAGATGAATAGAAAGTCAGTCAGATTGAGATCCTGATGCAGACAACGACAAACACTTGGAGATCGATAGCCTCTTGGGATCATGAAGTCCTGTGAACAAGTAAGACAAAGAAGAAAGTCAAAACATGAAAAGAAACTGAATGTATACTTACCTGTTACACAGTTGCAGATGAAAAAAAAGCTAGTAAGCCAGAGTTCCAGATGCAGATAACCATATACAGTTGATGTATCGTCTCTTGGGATCACGAGGTTCTGTGAACAAGTAAGACAAAGAAGAAAGTCAATACATGAAAAGAAACTGAATGCTTACTTACCGATTACACAGTTGCAGATGAATAGAAAGTCAGTCAGATTGAGATCCAGATGCAGACAACGGCAAACACTTGGAGATCGATAGCCTCTTGGGATCATGAAGTCCTGTCAACAAGTAAGACAAAGAAGAAAATCCAAATATGAAAAGAAACTGAATGTATACTTACCTGTAACACAGTTGCAGATTAATACACAGCCAACAAGATGAAAAATCAAGATGCAGACAATGGCAAACAGCTGGAGATGAATAGTCTCTTGGGATCATGAGGTCCTGTAAACAAGTAAGACAAAGAAGAAAGTCAATACATGAAAAGAAACTGAATGCTTACTTACCGATTACACAGTTGCAGATGAAAAAAATAAAGCCAGTAAACCAGAGTTCCAGATTCAGACAACCATATACAGTTGATTTATAGTCTCTTGGGATCATGAGGTACTGTGAAAAAGTAAGACAAAGAAGAAAGTCAATACATGAAAAGAAACTGAATGTATACTTACCTGTTACACAGTTGCAGATGAATACACAGTCAGTAAGAAAGAATTCCAGATGCAGACAATCACATACAGCTGGACATCGATAGCCTCTTGGGATCATGAAGTCCTGTAAACAAGACAAAAGGAAAGTCA